>NC_041340.1:5858638-6158638 GCF_004354835.1 Perca flavescens | reverse complement strand
GTGTGCAGAGCGTAGTCAATAATGTGTTTACATGGGTAAACGTTTGTGTGTGTGTATGAGTGTGTGTGTATAGCATATGTATGTCCTGGTTTGATTGTCACTTCACTTGATATATATACCCAAAACCTGTTTTCTGTGGGTGCAAGCTGCTGGAGCAGAAATATGTTCTAAAATAATAAATAAAATAAATATAAGCAGCATAGATTTGCTTTCATTCGTACATGGGTTGAACAAGCCTCTGAATTAGCATTAAGGCAGTCATGGGGGCTTGCTGACCAGGGCTGGGTATTGTAGGAAGATATTTGAGTGGGGGTCACTGAGTCAGTTAGTAAGTTACTAATTGGCCATGTAGTTGGTGGAAGTGTTAGTTGAAAGTATTTGTGTGTGTTCCTGTACAACGGAGACACAACTCCACTGCAGAAACCCACCTGGCGTGTGTTTGTGTATGGGTTGTGTGCACCATGTTCAAACCCACCGACACTCCTCTCTTTCCTGTCATTGCACAGCTTTCAGTCTCTTTTATTACACATACACACACACACACACACACGCGCACACACACATGCACACGCACACACCTCTCCTGTGTTTTTCTCTTATGCTTCATGCTTTCCCCTCAGCTCTGCTCGGCTTTGTGCTTTTCTCAGCAGCGCCTGACCTCGTTTCAACTATCTCCCTTTTTCTCTCACTCTTTTCACTTTTTCATTTATTCTCTCTCCCATTTGCTCTTTGGCAATGTATCTCTCTCTCTCCCTCATTTCTCCCTTTCTCTCCATTTACTGTATTCATTCCTTTCACCCTTTTCTCCTTTTCTGATTCATTTGCATTCTCTTCGCTGTCAGCATTGCTCGCTCCTCCCCCCGCAGCATTTCACTTGAATATCGTTCTAGCAATAGTTTGGAGCTGTCTGGCTTATAGGGTCAACACACACACACACACACACACACACACACACACACACACACACACACACACACACACACACACACAGTGACATGTACAAGTTACCATAAGTGAGTGATGGATGTTTTGTCAATCAAATCTGGGATTTAGTTGACACCACACACTTGCATACACACTCACACACACCGATAGGATGAGGAGCACAAACAGTCCGATAGCCAATTGACACGGCCTGAAATCCAGAGAGAGAGAGAGAGTCTGGGAGTCTTCATGGTCTGATAGCTTATCGATTCCTCTGCAGGTGATTTCAGGAGGAAGACGATTGGGATGGGAAGACAGAAATTAGACAAAAGAGACAGAGACAGGTGAGGGGAGTGGGTGAGAGAGATAGTGAAGTAAAAAGAGTCAGTATTTAGGCAGAGGAAAGCAGATGTCGACGTAGTCTACTTCTCTGAGATATGATTTTGAAAAAGAGAATTAAAGACTGACCTTTGATCTCCCTGCTATCAGTTGCATGCAGTTTTTTTATTGACTTTCTAGGAACTAAAGCATATATTACCTGGTGCAAAAAAAGTCTTTAAAGCTGTAGTACATAGTTTCTGTCGCCCCCATGAGGAATTCTAAGTAATGACAACAACACTGTTGGCACGTCCACATGATACAAGCCTTCCGTGATTGTGCACAGCCCCCCATTCAAAACATTACGCACTAAAGCTTTAAGGCTTTCATAACACAGAAAATGACCAATGTTTTAAGCACTCAAAGGAAGAATCAAAAACTAAGGGTTAAAAAATTCTGGTTAGTCCACGAGTGAAAACCAAGCTAATCAGTAAGCCTTAGTAGAGCAACATTTCACCCTGTAGTGGACATCCAGGCTGAAAAGTAGCCATTTATGGCCTTGGTTTCTCCTGCAATTTTACCTAGGCTAATAAGTAAGCCTCGAAAAGCCCTTTATCACTATTTCAGTGGAAATGGAAGATGGGTGAAGAAAAGTCCTAGAAAGACTTACCTTCTACTCTAGAGCTAAGCAGGCTAATAAGAATGTGTTGGCTAGCACTGTGTAGCTCTGCAGTAGCTTAGCATCAGAAAGCTCTATTTAATCGTGGCGCGCTAAGGCCTTTCTTAGACCGTTATGGCCTTTGTTGCTCCTGTCTTGCACACCAGACTTCATTAGCCTGATATTGTTCTTTAGTCATATATTGAGCGAGCCAGCCTGACTAGCCTTGGTTGGAAAACACAGGTCACTGAGTACATCTTGGTTAGTGTGGCTCTGCAGTGGAAATCAGTCTAAAGTGAAGTCCTGTTTAGCCTTGGCTGCTCCTTCGTTTAAATTGAGTTAAATAAGTGAGACTTGGTTCGGCCATATTGGCAGTACAAATCATGCTAGTTGGAAGGCCCTGTTTGGCCAAGTTTCACCCTGCGTCAGAACACTGGGTAATGCTACGTGATACTTAGGTCAGAGCCAGGCCTGCCTGCTCTCTTTTGTGGCTTTTATGTGTGTTTGGGTAGTCTTACTGCCATTGCCATTACAACCGCCTGATGTCACTGCGAAAGATGTTAGAGAAGAAGCCTGAAATGAAAGTGCACTTCACTGAGTTCATGCAAAAAATGCTTGATAATGGACATGCCGAGCTTGCACCACCACTCAAAGAAGGAATGGAATGTTGGTATCTCCCTACCTTTGGAGTTTACCACCCACAAAAACCAGGGCAGATCCGTGTGGTGTTTGATTCTAGTGCACAGTATGATGGAATCTCACTGAATGAGGTGTTACTTTCTGGGCCAGACCTTAACAACAGCCTCATTGGAGTGCTTCTCAGATTCAGAAGGGAACCTGTGGCAGTGACAGCAGATATTCGCCAAATGTTCTACTGTTTTGTGGTGAACGAAGACTGCGTTTTTTGTGGTACCGGGAAAATGACATCAGCAAAGAAGTGGTGGAGTATCGTATGCGAGTTCACGTCTTTGGAAACAGCCCATCACCTGCAGTAGCAATCTTTGGCCTGAGGAGGGCAGCGAAACACCAAGAAGATGAATATGGCAGTGATGCGAGGCACTTTGTTGAGAGGGATTTCTACGTTGATGACGGCCTTCGCTCATTTGCAACAGAAGCTGAGGCCATTGATGTTCTGCGTCGAACACAGCAAATGCTGGCCGAGTCTAACATTGTGCTACACAAGATAGCCTCAAACCGAAAAGAAGTGATGAATGCATTTCCAGCAGAGGAAAGAGCAAATGATATCAAAGACCTCAACCTCTCTGTGGACGACCTACCTGTCCAACGCAGCCTTGGGGTTAGCTGGAACATTATGTCAGACACCTTCACATTCCACGTTCCTGAGAGTCAAAAGCCATTCACACGGCGAGGCGTCCTGTCAACAGTGAACAGTCTGTTTGATCCATTGGGATTCTTAGCTCCAGTTACTATTGAAGGCAGATTGCTCCTCAGAGAGCTTTCGACCCAAGATACAGAGTGGGACACATGTCTTCCTGAAGCCAAATTTGAAGATTGGAAAAGATGGCAGGAATCACTGTTAGCACTAAAGGAGGTACATATCCCACGCACATATGCATCTTTCTCCACTTCCAAGGCCCGACACACAGAATTGTGTGTCTTTTCTGATGCCTCTGTCAAAGCAATATCGGCAGTGGCTTACCTGAAGATCACAGATGCGCATGGTCACAGTGAAGTAGGCTTTGTCTTTGCTAAATCCAAACTTGGTCCTCAGCCTGAGCTGACAATCCCCAGGTTAGAGTTATGTGCAGATGTACTGGCTGTTGAGATTGCAGAGCTTGTCGTCAGAGAAGTTGATCTGAAAGTGGATGCAGTCAAATTCTACACTGACAGCAAGGTTGTGTTAGGATACATACACAATGAGAAAAGAAGATTTTATATCTATGTGAGCAATCGTGTACAACGTATCCGACAGTCAACACAGCCAGAGCAGTGGAGTTATGTTCCATCGGAGCTGAACCCAGCCGATCATGGGTCCCGGTCTGTTCCAGCTGCCGATCTTGCAGGCACTACATGGCTGACTGGACCAGCTTTCTTGACCAAGCCAGTCAATTCAGAGGTCAACGCTGAAAATGAGATGACATACGACCTTGTAGATCCAGATTCAGATGCTGAGATTCGTTCCAAGGTAACATGTCTCACCACCCGAATTACTGCAGGCAAGCTGGGCTCAAAGAGATTTGAGCATTTTTCCAAGTGGAGCTCACTCACCAAAGCTGTGGCCCACCTCTGTCACATCGCTCAATGCTTCTCACTCCCATCAGGCAATAGCAGCTGTGTGGGCTGGCACATGTGCAAGATCGGATTGGCAGTTGCTGACATCACTAAAGCGGAGCATCTCATCATAAAATGTGTGCAACATGAAAACTATTCAGAAGAGCTCAAATGCATTATGTCAAACTGCAACCTTCCCAAAACCAGCCCTCTCCACAAACTTCGGCCAGTCATCGACAGTGAGGGCTTGCTGAGAATAGGTGGACGTATTGACCAGGCGCAACTTGAAAGGTGTGAAGCTCACCCTATCATTATCCCAAGCCGTAACCACATAGCAACTCTCCTCGTCCGCCACTATCATGAATGTGTAAAACATCAGGGCAGACATTTCACAGAAGGTGCAATCCGCGCAAGTGGCCTGTGGATAGTAGGAGGAAAACGTCTCATCAGCAGCTGCATTCATAGGTGTGTCACATGCAAAAAGTTGCGAGGAAAAATGGAGCAACAACAAATGTCTGATCTACCTGTAGAACGCCTGCAGGTTGACCCCCCATTCTCGTATGTCGGACTTGACGTTTTTGGGCCATGGGAAGTCATCACACGTCGTACCAGGGGTGGCCAAGCCAGAGACAAAAGGTGGGCAGTTATGTTCACATGTATGTCCACGCGTGCAATTCACATTGAGGTTATCGAAACCATGACTTCCTCGAGCTTCATAAACGCACTCAGGAGGTTTTTCTCCATCAGAGGCCATGCTAAACAGCTTCGATCAGATTGTGAGACCAATTTTGTTGGAGCAAGTAAGGAGCTGAAAATGGATGCACAAGGTCCCTGTGATTCAAGCATAAAAGACTACCTCCTTCAACAAAGGTGCACCTGGGTTTTCAACCCTCCTCACTCCTCCCATATGGGTGGCACTTGGGAGCGCATGATTGGAGTCGCTCGACGGATTCTAGATTCCATGCTTCTACAAGTTGGACCTTTAAAACTCACTCATGAAGTTTTAAGCACCTTTATGGCAGAAGTCTGTGCCATTGTGAATGCCCGCCATTAATCCCGTATCCACCGACCCAGAGGCTCCCCTCATTCTAACCCCTTCCATGCTGCTGACGAGAAAACAGGGGTATCTCTCTCTCCAGCCAGTCACTTCTCAAAAGGAGATCTGCTTAAGAACCAGTGGAAGAGAGTTCAAGCCTTGGCAGAGACATTCTGGGCTAGGTGGCGACGAGAATATTTGAGCACACTACAGTGTCGGCAGAAGTGGCAATCACAGAAACCTAATCTCAAAGAAGGAGATGTAATTCTGATGAAGGACAGTCAGACAAAAAGGAATCAGTGGCCAATGGGTATTATTATAAAGGCTATTCCCAGTAAAGATGGACTCGTAAGAAAAGTGGAAGTTAAAGTGACAAGAAATCATACAGTCAAGATATTCTCTAGACCCATTTCAGAGGTGGTCTTGCTTTGCTCCCAGGAGGACAAGAATACTCACCAGCCAATTCACCGTGGGGGTCAGTAACAGAGCTACTGTTGAATCAGGTGACATGATGGTGACCACGGGTCACATAATTCACAGCCTGCTGAGTGCAATCTGGTGAAGTAACAGCTATTCCCCTGGACAGACTCTTATTTGAAAAGAACTTGGGTTAATATGTATATAGTGGCATATTTCTTAATATGCCAGGCGGGGAGTGTAATGGAATTGGTGTAGTGGTTTTCTTTTGTATGTTATTTTCCGCCCCCTACTGGTGATTGTTAGTAGCTGCACTAAAGAGGAAGTGATGTTTAGAAAGTTCCTTTTTTCCCATGGCTTCATAGAGGGAGCATCACAGTGTACAAATCTGCTTAATCCTGTGCCTTAAAGTCCACAAACCGGCTTCATCCGTAAGTTATCCACTATTTACAGTTATATTAACATGTTTATGTTAATATTTATTGATTTGAGTAAAGTATGTTTGAGGATGTTTAGTTTATTGTCAACTACATAGGGATGTATTCAATCTTTGGTTGTTAAAGCGTGGGTGCTTGTGTAAATGATATTTACAGATTGCAATACATAGTTTTAAGAACCTTTTTGTGTTGTTCATATCAATAATTCTCTACTAATGTACGAGAGATATTTGGTACTTGTAAAGATACTTACTGTGTTTGTATTTTTGTGTTCTTTTTCGCAGTTTTACAAAAATAAGTGATATTTTCCTTAATTAAATCCTGCCAAACACAACAACCTGCCTGTTCCTTGGAGGATATAATGCTGGAGAATATAATGTTAAGCTAGCTGTATAGCTGAAGAATACGTTGCCTGCAACAACCTTTAGTGAGGACAGCATAGCCATATTGTCTGGTAATGTAGTGGACCGCCCACTAGGAAGACTGTGTGTGTGTGTGTGTGTGTGTGTGTGTGTGTGTGTCCGGTTTATTAGTCCTGTTGCCAGCAGCTGAATAAGGAGCTGAACACCTCGGAAACCAGCAGAGAAAAGCTTTCCAGAGTGTTCTGTGCTTCCTAACACACACGTTGTGTTCTTTGTATCATTGCCACCAGTGCTACAGGAAGACAAACTGCAAATACTGATTTTCAGCTGTCCTGGCAAACCAACAGTTTATTGTTCTGCCCCACTACTTCACTTCAGGAGCTTGGAGGTGGTGCTGCATCAAGGTTAAAGTGCAAACACAATTCTGTACCTCAAATCTTAAATCCTGAAGGGGTAACGAGTGGTGTGGTAATACTTCCGTACTGTATGTGGTTGTGTAGTAATCCTGCTCAGTTGATGATTGACTAGAAGCAAATCTGAGCGTTTCCTCTCGAATGTAAAGACATGTCAAGACTGATGAGATGACTAACGCTTGCATAAGACCATCCTACACACACACACACACACACACACACACTTGCACCCTTTACAGCTTGTCAAACACCCACAAATTTGCAAATTTGCAGAGTGACAGTGTGTGCATCCATAATTCATCCCCTTTTCCTTTAAGTGTGTTGAACGAGAACGAATGTTTGTGTGTGTCCGAGAGAATCGGTTACAACATCGTTCCTGGTTGGAACAAGCCTGCTTTATGAAGTCAGATATCTGCCTGGTTTCCCTTTGAACCTGTACGCACAATTTTGAGGACAAGGCACACAAAACTCAGTCCTTTCTGACTCGAACACATCACAGCAATGCATGTGTGTGTGTATAAAAGACAGGGGAATGGGGGTAGTATAGTGATGGAATTAGCTGGTGGCGTGAAGGTCGTTCTGCCACTATAAACATGGTCGCATACACACACACACACACACACACACACACACACACACAAGGTCTCACATAAGCTGTCCGTCCCACCCTGTGTGTTATTTACTGCGACATTTTCAGAGCTAACAGCTACCTGAGCTCTGTCCGAGTGTGTGTGTGTGTGTGTGTGTGTGTGTGTGTGTGTGTGTGTGTGTGTGTGTGTGTGTGTGTGTGTGTGTGTGTGTGTGTGTGTGTGTGAAGGCCACTTCCAGCCTGCCAGGTGAAAGATTTGCTGCAGACACGGTGACAGCGAGGGACATTTACCAAAGCAGCTGCTACCTAAGAGAGGAGAGAAAAACAGATATAAGATATTTTCCTTTTTAGACTCTTTGGACGCATTATTCTAACATGAATATGACAAGAATACTTTGCAAGTTCAATATATTTGGGGTTGCGACTCTATGTTGCAGTTGCTATTTATAAAATTGCTGTGCTAGTATTGTTTATTGTAGTATGTCTTATGATATTGTCAGAGAAATATTGAAATGACCAGATGCAGTAAGATGTGTGTGTGTATGTGTGTGTGTGTGTGTGTGTGTTTTTGTGGGCCAGTCAGGACATAATGACAAAATAAAAGCGTGTGAGAGTGTGTGTTGGAGAGATGTAGAGAGGAAGCAGATCTTTTGATGGGACAGCTGGGAAGTTCAAAGCCTGATGATGAACACACACTAACACACACACACACACACACACACACACACACACACACACACACACACACACACACACACACACTGGTTTTTGTACTTGGCACAGCTGCAGTGACACACACACACACACACAAACACACACACACACACACACACACACACACACACACACACACACACACACACACACACACACACACACACACAGAGCTGCATTTAGAGATAAACCAGGAGGTCAAAGGTTGTAGTACAAAGTCTAAGTCTATGTCACTCGGTCTTCGTGTCTCTCTCTCTTTTCTACCTAATATGGCTCTGCTGTTGCATGAGTCTCTCCGTCACGTGCGTTGCAGTCCAGTGGGGAGAGGCCATACATGCACACTGTTCACTGTCAGACATCTCACACACTGTGATTGTGTTAAAATTGTTGTGTTAAAAGTGTGTGTGTTTGTGTGTGTGTGTGTATATGTGTGTGTGTGTGTATAATTCTCCCGCAGTTTGTGTAAGCAAAATCTCCAAACTCCTCGTGGGCTTTCTGTTGATTCATCGATACTACTGTTGATGTTTTGGTCTTGTGTCCTCTCTTTCCTGCTTTTTTCTCATCTTCGCTTTTCCTCTACTTGTTTTATTCTATCCGTGCTTCTTTCCTCTTCTCCCCTACTCCCCTCTTTCTTTTTCTCTTTTTCTCTCTTAGGCCCCATCCTCATTTTTGTCCTTACCTACTTTTCCTCAAACCATCTTGGTTCCTTGCTTCTCCTTCTTTTCATTCCTACTTTATCCTTTATTTTCTTCCCTCTCCTCTCTTCTCCTCTCCTCTCCTCTCCTCTCCTCTCCTCTCCTCTATGTTCTCATTTTAGCATTTCATTTTTCGTTTCTGTATTGTTCTGGATTGTGTTCAGACTTTATATTTACTGGGAAGCTTTCTCTTTTTTAGTGTGTGTGTCTGTGTGTATCCATTCAAGTGTGTATGTTGTCGTCTTTTGGAGGCAAATCTCATACATTTAACCATCTGTGAGATTAGTGAAATGGGTCTTTTCTGGATGTTGCAGCTATAAAAGCGCCTTTAGACTCTATACTATATATATATATATATATATATACTATACAACATACTAAGGGAACTTCGGAAAGTGAGCCATGACAAGTTGTTTGGTAAAAACAAATCCATTTCTATATTGTTTTGCACAAAACCAGGAAGCACTTGACATCAAAACACTGGGTGTGACTATATTCTACCTAAGTTCCATCTAGGTGCTTATTTTGGAAAATTCTAATCCATTAATACAATAAAAGAACAGCACATTTAGGAGAAAGGGCCAGCGCTATATTCAGATCTTCGAAAATATTAAAAAAATCTAAAACCTGCCCAATATTTGGTTCAGGATTTTGAATCAGGGCTTTCAGAGCTTAACACATTTTTATACACTGTATGCAGAAACGTCTTCTGTGTATGAAAGGATATTTGAAGTCAAAATTGGAGGTTATTTCAATGTTCAGTTCAGAAACAGTAGTGTGTTAGACTGGAACTTTGAGAGCAGTGCAACTGGTTGTACTGGACTAATTATGCGTGTTAAGCCATTAAGCCCTGGTTATCGCCTCACATTTGGCTAAGCAGCCTAGTCTGCTAAAGTCTGGACCTCTGCAGGTGGAATGCCGTAATAGTGTTGGACGGTCTGTGACCAATGGGAGAAAGAGAAATACAGCTTCTATTCAATTCAATTTTATTTATAGTATCAATTCATAACAACAGTTATCTCAAGACACTTTACAGATAGAGTAGGTCTAGACCACACTCTATAATTTACAAAGACCCAACAATTCCAATAATTCCCCCAAGAGCAAGCATTTATGGCGACAGTGGCGAGGAAAAACTTCCTTTTAGGCAGAAACCTCTGCGGTGACAAAAACTTTTAAACTAGAAACCTGGGACAGACCCAGGCTCTTGGTAGGCGGTGTCTGACGGTGCCGGTTGGGGGTGTGATGAACAGTGGCGTAAAAGTCACAATAAAGATAATGGAACAATGACTAGAAATAGTAGTTGTAGTAGTTCATGGCGTAGCTGGGCATAGCAGGACGTAGCAGGACGTAGCAGGACGTAGCAGGGCACTCTGGGGCATAGCAGGACGTAGCAGGATGTAGCAGGGCACTGTAGAGCGTAGCAGGACGTAGCAGGATGTAGCAGGGCACTGTAGAGCGTAGCAGGACGTAGCAGGATGTAGCAGGGCACTGTAGAGCATAGCAGGACGTAGCAGGATGTAGCAGGGCACTGTAGAGCGTAGCAGGACGTAGCAGGATGTAGCAGGGCACTATAGAGCGTAGCAGGACGTAGCAGGATGTAGCAGGGCACTGTAGAGCGTAGCAGGACGTAGCAGGATGTAGCAGGGCACTATAGAGCGTAGCAGGACGTAGCAGGATGTAGCAGGGCACTGTAGAGCGTAGCAGGACGTAGCAGGATGTAGCAGGGCACTGTAGAGCATAGCAGGACGTAGCAGGATGTAGCAGGGCACTGTAGAGCGTAGCAGGACGTAGCAGGATGTAGCAGGGCACTGTAGAGCGTAGCAGGACGTAGCAGGATGTAGCAGGGCACTGTACAGCATAGCAGGACGTAGCAGGATGTAGCAGGGCACTGTAGAGCGTAGCAGGACGTAGCAGGATGTAGCAGGGCACTATAGAGCGTAGCAGGACGTAGCAGGATGTAGCAGGGCACTGTAGAGCGTAGCAGGACGTAGCAGGATGTAGCAGGGCACTGTACAGCATAGCAGGACGTAGCAGGATGTAGCAGGGCACTGTAGAGCGAGCAGGACGTAGCAGGATGTAGCAGGGCACTGTAGAGCGTAGCAGGAGGACGTAGCAGGATGTAGCAGGGCACTATAGAGCGTAGCAGGACGTAGCAGGATGTAGCAGGGCACTGTAGAGCGTAGCAGGACGTAGCAGCATGTAGCAGGGCACTGTAGAGCGTAGCAGGACGTAGCAGCATGTAGCAGGGCACTGTAGAGCATAGCAGGACGTAGCAGGATGTAGCAGGGCACTGTAGAGCGTAGCAGGACGTAGCAGGATGTAGCAGGGCACTATAGAGCGTAGCAGGACGTAGCAGGATGTAGCAGGGCACTGTAGAGCGTAGCAGGACGTAGCAGGATGTAGCAGGGCACTATAGAGCGTAGCAGGGTGTAGCAGGATGTAGCAGGGCACTGTAGAGCGTAGCAGGGTGTAGCAGTGAATAGCAGGGCGCGGAGCAGGACCACGGCGACAGCTGCAGCCATGATTTAGGTGCCACCCTAATCCAGGGAAAAGTGCTGGGCGGAAAAAAAAAACACATAAAGAGTCCGGGGAATAAGCTCCCCAGAACTAAGTTAGTAACAAGCATTTCTGGGACATGGATGCACACTGCTCTTGAGTGGATCTTTCTTCCTTCCTTCTCCCTTAATGGTTGTCAAGTGGTGTATGGCACGCATTTTTCCTGTGGTGTATTCCTTGTTATGCTAATGCTAGGTTCAAACCTTTGAATTATTTCATTCAGACATTGTCTTGCCATTACAGACTGAAATTTGAGACCAATTTCAGTGAAAAATGAAAACTACCCTCCTGTCAGAAAATAAAGTTAGGTGTGCATGATTATTCAAATCAAAAGACCTCTAATGGGAAGATAAAAGCAACTTCTAAAAGAACGTAAGGTAGTATAACAAGATGACATGCTTAGAAGCTTTAAATAATAAAGTATAGAGGAGACAAATAAGTGAAAACAAGTGGCTAAAAAGGGCAAAGAGAAGAGAGAGTTAGAGGGTGTATCAGGAGAGATGAGGAAGTGTCTCTTCAGTTTAATTGAAAACTGAGAGAGTGTTAAAGATGAAGACACAGAAGGAGAGCAACATTCCTCTACAGAGCGTAGGGAACAAACGGAAATGTTACTGAATTAAAGGAGAATATTAAGGGCACACAATATAAAGTCCTATAATCATATCTGTGTTGAACAAAACTTGTCAGCTTCTCTAATATACTGTAGAGTGTACATGTATAATGCATAGACCTGAAAAAACTGTACAATTGTTGTGTGTGTGTGTGTGTGTGTACATGTGAGCTGCGTCTGCGATGATGTGTCACCCTGGTATTCCTCACTCCGCTCAAGGACGGAGTTGCTGATTGCACCTGCCACCCTCCACTGCCCGTGTGTGTGTGTGTGTGTGTGTGTGTGTGTGTGTGTGATTGTGTGAATGTGCATGTATAAGTGATTGCGACTGCCATGTGTGCACATGGGTTTGCGTGTGCATTGGTGTCCTGTATATATGTGTGTGTGTGTGTGTGTGTGTGTGTGTGTGTGTGTGTGTGTGTGTGAGACGCAGTGACAGGTTTCCGGTGCTGTGAGGTGACTAAGTGGGGCACTAAGGTGCGGGGGAGTTCACAGATATACAAGCAGATCCTTCATTTGATACATGTTTTTGTGTGTGAGTGTGTGTGTGTGTGTGTGTGTGTGTGTGTGTGTGTGTGCATATGTTGAAGACACACGCCTCTCATCACAGTGGGAGGTCTGATACTTGATCATAGCAGCACCTGATATATCCCTTACTGCCAACCTGTATGGCTCTCTGCTAGAGCTGCACAGATTAATCAATTCGTTGTCAACTATTAAAATAATCGCCAGCTATTTTGATAATCGATTAATAGGTTTAAGTCATTTTTATGAAAAAAGAAAAACATCTCTGATTCCAGCTCCTTAAATGTGAATATTTTCTAGTTTCTTCACTCCTCTGTTAGCCTAGAAATCTAGACGCACCCTAGTGGCAGCAAATTTATTTTGCAGCCAGGGACAGTCTAGGCACTCTCCGTTGACTTGCGAGCTGGAAAAAACAAATTTTGGTCAGGCCAATCACATTGTGTATAGAGTCGGTGGGCGGGGCTTATGGGCTGGGAACAGCGGTCTTCTGGAAGACTTGGAGTTAAGCTTTTCTATGAGAAAAGAACAAAGAACGGCACTGAAATCATTCTTAAAAAAGGAAGATGTGTTCGGAGTTTTGCCGACCGGATACGGCAAAAGTTGAATCTATCAACTAGCTTCTCTTCCTTCCTCGTTGCTCTGCCTGGTTGTAGCGATATCCTATTGCGTGCAGAGGGAATTTGAAAGACAACCGTTTATCCCGCCCCTCGGATTGAGCTCCGTCAATGGTGAGTTCCCAGACCCAACATCTTGATGTGGGTCTGGCTTGTCAGGCTACTCCTCTGTGACAGTAAACTGAATATATTTGAGTTGTGGGAAAAACGATACATTTGAGTACATCATCTTGGACTTTGGGAATCACTGATTGATCCATTTTCTGACATTTATAAACCAAACAACTAATCGATGAATTGAGAAAATAATCAACCGATGAATCCACAATAAAAATATCCATTAGTTTCAGCCTTATTCTCTGCATGTGTGTGTGTTTCCAACATGCGTGTGCTTCCATTGTGTATCTGTATGTTCAGGGCAGCGTGTGCTCACTCTGGCCTGCAGGTTATCATGTTAAGCACCGAGCTGCTTAAAGCTCAGTCCAACATTAGCATGCATCATGTAGCCCTGCACGGTCACTGCACGGGTGTGACCTCCAATCTCACATCCTGGTGTCTTCATGGCAGTAGCCACCATATTGGAGGATCTGTAGTTGCTACGTGAACAGCTGGCTGTTGTATTTGTAGATATAATTCATCAGACATAGTTAGTTTTGGCTAATATTGAATCAAAACTGATCATATTATCATTATGTTTTCAGTTGTACTGTACCATGCATTGTATCGGAATTCTTTTTATTTTTTGAAAATGACCAAAATGAATGAAAAGATGAGTCTAATATATTAAGATAAGACTGTCCCGTAGGAAATTTGTCTTGGGCAAGAAGCACTGACAACAGCTGCATACAAATACATGCATTCATTATCAATCATACAGTTTATCACAGATAGTACAGTACATGACAATATATAACAAGACAACAATGTACTTTAGGACAAGAACAATAAATAAAGCTCATCCACTAGTTGAGAGGATATTGCACAGGCAATGTACAATATAGGTTGTGTAATTCTTATAATTAGTTCCAAGTAGGCAATATCAAACATTTCCTTAGACTGTGGCCAGACAGTATTTCCAAAACCTTTTGCCTAGTTTTGTCAAGATTAAGATTGGGTCTACTTTCCCTGCTGGAGCTCCTACAACAAACTTTTTCACACTTTCAGCTTTACAGTGTGTACCTCTTCTTTTTTTATACTTTGTTGTTTGTCAGTTTGTCTCAATGCTGCTTTGCTGACAGGTCTCCCTGGAAAACAGTCCTTGTTGATCCCACCGGGGCTAACCTTTTTGAAAGTATGGTTAACCAACAACACATCGTTAGCTTTGGCCCGGCAAACATCTTCAGCAGGAGCTGCCAGGGTTCTTCTAAAATAATCACTGGACTGTCACAGTCATCCCAATCGTCTACATCTGAGCGGAGGAAGTGCATTTAAAGTCATGGACCATGTGCCATTAGGGTCTGACTGACGTGCCCTTTAGCAAGGCGCTTACTGAACAACTGCTTCATAACCTGCAACAGTGCATGATGTTCCTCACTGCTATTTAAGCTGGTATTTATGTCCTGTAGCCATACATATCTGTATTTCGGTCACCTTGCCTGTTCCTAAATAGGGTTAAAGGAGGTCAAAGATCAAGGCTCTGCATGTTCTGAATGTTCTGGTCGCTGTGCTGACCTTAGCGTGTGTTGCGTGCAACCGTCTCAGCACTAAAAGCTACAGTTAGTAGATTTGTTAACGCCTAGTCATGCTTTCGTTTTCCCTTTCCTTGCGTTTCTGTATGCATGTATTGTGTAGGCACTCCTGGGTGTGTGTGTGTGTATGTGTGTGTTTCTGTCCACCTGGCTGTCCTGACATTGATGGATAGGACGGACTGCAGAGCAAGGGCTGCATCTGCTTTCAACCCCCTGCACACACACACGCACACACACACACACACACACACACACACACACACACACACACACACACACACACACACACACACACACACATCCTTGGATAAAACATGAAAGCACACATGCAGGATATATTAATAGCTGTGTGCGCGTGACTAAAATACCCTATTCTATTTCAGCGTGGGAGTACTCTGTGGCTAGAGGATGTGCCTAAAAAGCTTCTGTATTCTTCTTGCATGCTTGTGAGGTCACTGTCTGCTACTTGTGTGTGTGCGCGCAGGCATACGTGTTTGTGCACGTGAGGCTTGTGCCAGAGGGCAAAGCGCTCATGTGACGAAAGCTGATCAAAGGTGCCTGAAGAAAAAGTGAAAGCGTTTTTTTTTTTTTTTTTTTTTTCAACCGTCCCAAAGTTGTTTCACTTGTTTGTATTTGACTCGACACCCAACCCTCTGCGCCAACCCCCGTCACCTTTCGACTCTACAGTAAGTCCTACTCAGCAACCTGGTGTGGAGTTTCTGCTGGAGAGGCCAGCATCTCTGATTGGCCAGTGCGTCAGCTAGGGGTGGGACTCTCTATAGGCACCTCACGATTCGTCTCCGATTCAGAGGGTTACAATGCGATGATGAAACGATTATCGATGCATCAAAAGTTTTCATTTCTATACATGATTTATTTAGTTCTCACTGCGTGACTACTTGCTACTTTTAAAACATAGCGTATGTGTAATAAGCTATAATATCAGCCCGGGCTGCCTGGAGGCCACTACACGGGCTCCTTCTGGAGTTTTCACATTGAACTTCTTTTTAGAGGCTGTTTTGGAGTCAGAGGGTGGTTTAAGGCTGTAAGAAAATGTACAAGAAGCTGACAGGATGCTTAAAGCCTCTCACATCGTAATGTTGTTGTTGATGTGAGGAACTGAATCTCATTCCGCTGCATTCTGCATTAGAGCAGCTGCTAATTGTCTGATTAAAATGGGCTCGGCTGAAATTGGAGGAGAAAATTGTTGTCATTTAGAGTTATTGCCCATTAAATTCTCTCTACATCTAGTTTACATTTTGTCCAGTCATTATGCAGTGCATTCCTTATGTTATTGAATTTGTGTAATGTTCGGCTGCCACAACTGGCATTAGTCACTTAAAGGGAGAAGTTTTGCGTTCATTTCTGCACCACAGTGGGTTGTTACTTTAGGTTAGCAGCGTGACTATCCGGGCCAAGCACAGTCCTCTGAGCCCTGGGGAAGAGAAAGACTTGCTTAGCTTTAGACCTCGGTAGAAAATAGAGCCTCAGTGCAAATGGTTTCAGATAAAGGCTGTAATGCACTTGATGTGCATTTGGTTTAGACTCAAAATAGTTTAAAAACTGCCTTACTTGACTAAAACATCTAAGCATCTTGAGCTAAATTAGGTGCTTAAAACACATTAGTGGGACATTGAGCAACACATTTGACAAGCCAAGCAACCCAATGTGTTCTGACTGATGTTTTCACACTTATAAATGTATTGCTTCTGTACTGGCTAGGGTTGGGTACAGAAACCTGGTTCCACTAAGGAACCGGTTCCTACGCAACCGGTAAGAATCGGACCGGATTAGAATTTCGGTTCCTCTTAACGTGTCGACTGAAATATTTTCCCTCTGTCGCTCTGAAACGGACGTAAAAATATCACCCTCTCTCTGTAGTCTACTGTTAGCTAGCTGCCGTAAATGTAGGCTACTTTTAAAATGCCATATTTTCCCTCTGGGCTCACCAAAACAGACATAAAAGCATATTAACCATTCACTTTTCAGTTTTTCAAGAATCGGTTTAGGACTAAACAACCATAGTACTGGCAGAAGCTCAGATATCATGGAATAAACCAAAACTAAAGCAATAAAATACCCCCAAATAACACAAATGTTTTGCTTAAAATAAGTAATCTTTGGTTTAGATCTATCAGGACCAGATATCCATGAATAGCTCTATTGAAGTGAGGGAACACTGATGCTAAAAATAGTGTGATGTTTCAAGCAAATACAAAGCAAAGTAAATCGGAGAGTAAAAAGATGAGCTTTTGCATGGTTTTAGGCGGAGGGGTGAAAGAAATTGAACTTAACGATGTTTAATATTATTGAGCGATGCAACCAACACAGTTTTTTATTGTATCAACCCAATTAAAACAAATTCATTTAATTAGGGTGGAGTTTAATAGGAACTATCTGGGGAAAACACTGAAAGAAATTCAAAGTCACAGGTTGGAGCTAAACTAATCAGCGTTACACATTGTGTGACTCCAAATGGTGTTGACAGGCAAGTGTTTGGATAATGTCACATTGGACATGACATGGGTGAATGGCAAACAACATGCCCATGCTAAGCAATTTGGTTGGTTTGTGTTGCTTTTTTTTAATAAAAGAGCGACAAATGATCCATCCATCTTTCCTTAAGCAATCTGCGTCTGTGAATGAAAATGCATTTTTGATTGGTTTCCCACATTTTAATGTACGACCCCTGGTGTGCAGCGGAATGACCCTACCTGGTGATAAAGAATTTAATTTAGACAAATTTCATCAATCTGCTTGTGTATCAGTTACCTGATGTGAGCCATTCGTCTTTGCTACATCCTCACGTTGGGATGCCGGCCAATAAGGTTTTGCAGCTTGACACATATTTAATTTCAGAAAATGATATGAATCAATAGACAGTGTGCTGGCTGTCGGCAGCTTTAGTGTTGGTTTCAAGGTTTGGCCTTCAAAACCCTCGTATAGGTGGATCCCTGGTGTGGATAGCTAGCTGCTTCTTATGGATGTCGAGTCTATAAATAAAAGAGAGACGGAGAGGGGAGAGGTTGTACAGCTTCAAGCTGAATTCAATACATTTCTGACATGAGTTGTATGTTGTGAGGGCTAGATCTCTTTCTTCGCTCTGATACTTTAACACGTCCAGGTACTGCGTGCAGTACTACAGAGAGCAGAGGGAATGGAGGAAGGAGTCACTGAGCCGACTGCGTGCTATATTTATAGCTGCACTGTTTCCATGCTACTCTCTCATTTTGTACTGCATAGTAGCATATGCTGCATCCACGTCACCGCGTGTCCTTCACGACTGCTGCATATCAGCAGATATGGACAGCAGAGGACGGAGGAGAAGGAAGGGGGAGGGGAGTGGGGGGTCTGAGAGGAGGAGATGGGGGTGACTCTGGGGTGACTCAGGGGAAGGGGGACAGGGGAGGAAAGTAGAGCCAAGGGGAGAGGGGTGGGAAAGGAGGTGAGAGGAGAGGGGTGTAAAAGGAGGGCGAAAGGGGGAGCAAAGAGAAGAGAAGGAGGTGAAAGGTGACAGACAGTCTCTCCTGGAAGACATTAGCAGTGTTGCTCACATGGAAAGGGAAAGAAATGGTTTTGTAAGGACAGGCTCCTTTCTCACCTTCACATAGCTGGCCAATCATGGCGTGGAGAGAAAAGAAAATCGGCCCAGAACGAAGGATAGTAAGGGAAGGGAAAGAGGTGGAGGTAAAACATGAGGGAGAGAAGATGTCACATCAGGTTAAAAATGATCAAAGAAAAGAGAGAAAAAGAATGATAGGGAGTGAAGGTAGAGTAAGGAGGTGAAACCAGAGGAGTGAAGGAGAGAAAAGTAAAAGAGGGAGAAGAAAGCAGGGAATTAGGAAATAGGAGAGAAAGAGGAGAAAGAGCTGAGGTTAAAGGAGAAGAGATGGCACATAAGGGGAGGAGGGTTGAGGGAAAAGAGGAGATGAAAGAAGAGAAATTGGGGTAAATGGACACCTAATGAATGTAGTTCTTCTTTGGAGAGAGCAGTGGTCGTGAAAGGCTGCCTCGGAGCATTTGAATGCAAACTGAGCTTGCTTTTTGTCAGACAGTTGGCCTCAGAAACCACCTCTCTCTCTCTCTCTCTCTCTCTCTCTCTCTCTCTCTCTCTCCCTCTTTCACTTGTTTAGTCCCAATGTGGCGGCCTGAGGCGTGATCATGTGTGTGTTGTAGACCTATGAGAGTGTGTGCCTGTTTTGTGGGTCATTGGAGGATGATGCGGCCTGCCAGTGTCATCCTTTTCGTCCTTCTTTGCCACTTTGGCTCCTGAAAAAGAGACAATTCACAGATTTGAATGAGAGTGGAGATAATTAATAGTGTGTGTGTGTGTGTGTGTGTGTGTGTGTGTGTGTGTGTGTGTGTGTGTGTGTGTGTGTGTGTGTGTGTGTGGCAATTCTGCAATGCTGTCAGTCTCCAAGGAGATGCAGGAGGCGAGAGAAGCAGCCAACATGTGTAGTAAACCCAAGACATTTCAGTGTGTTTCACAATTGTGTGTGTGTGTGTGTGTGTGTGTGTGTGTGTGTGTGTGTGTGTGGCAGGGGTGTGGAAGTCAACCCTTTACCTGCTTTTTTGTTGCCTGGCAACTCTGTGTATGTGTCAAGGCATAGAGGCTGGAGAGATGCTTGATCACAGGTAGCCCAGGTGTGTTTTGGGCGAGCGAGGTTTACTAACATGACAAAGTGTGTGAGCGAGAGATTATATTACAGCAGCAGCGTCAGGTCCTTTCCTCCCTACCTTGTTTCATCAGAAACACCAACTTTCTTTTCCTAATTTTCTTGCTTCCTTCCCTCGTTGCCTCTTTCATCAATGAACACTTTTATCCCTTCTTCCTTTTTCATCTTTCCTTTTTTTCCTCAGTCTCCCTTTCCTAGTTTCTTACTTTGTTTCTGCCTTTTCCTCATCCTATTACTTTCATTTCCTTCCTTCCTTCCTTCCTTCCTTCCTTCCTTCCTTCCTTCCTTTATCAATTTAGCTTTTCTGTTCCCCCCAGTTTTCCTTTCCTCCCTTCCTCCCTTCCTTCCTCTCGTCCGCTCTGTATTTAGACAGACTGGAGCTCAGTGAACAGAAGCTTTTGTGTCTCATTAGAATGGGAGTGGATTAGAGGTTTACTGTTGTTTATTTAAGCTAAAGTGTATTTGTACTGTGAGGTTTAAATTGAACCTCGCAGTGTCTTTAGGATTTCAACTTTTGCTGATACGATCAATGACTTGTAGACTCTAGTCCTAGATTTCGTTTGATATGGTGAAAGTACATTTTTAATAGCTGTTAAGTGCTGTTGAGTCAACGCTGCACTTCAGCATTCAGCATGTTCACTTCCTTAAGTCACATCAAAGTTAAGCGATTGTTCTGCCGTCATAAAATCAAGAGCACGTTTTCACATTAAGCCAGAATGTTTTCATCGGTAAATATTTGGTCAATACTTTAGCCGGAAGCTTATTAAAGGGATAGTTCGGATATTCTGAAGTGGAGAAGCAGACAGGAGTGCAGACAACCTAAGCAGTGTAGTGCTGTGGACGGGGCCACACAGCTCAACGTGTTTTAGACACCTAAAAAAAAGGCCCATCTAAAAAAATAAATAAATCAATATCGGTTTAAGTGTACGTTATATTCTGAATATTTTCACTGCTTTACCTTTGGTGTTTTGAAGGAGTAGTTCAAATTCACCAAAGTCACACACTTAACGATTGAGGCAGCGGTAGACCAGCTACTCTGCGAGGTCAAACTACTGTTTTTGTTAAAGGAGTCTGGTGGCTTTGAAAAGAGCATACTGTAGATAGATATGGACTTCAGTTTCCCATGTGAAAGGGCTTTCTGCTCGCTCACACACACACAGACACACACACACACACACACACACACACAACACAACACAATACAATACAGAAGTGGCAGTTGGAATGATGCTACTAACTGTTACTGCATTGTGTATATAATCTCTTCTTAAGCTTTCTCCCACAATGTTAAATTGCTCTTACCTCAGCATTGTACTCGGTGATAATGTTGCCAGAACCGTCTCAAGTATAGCTTCCTAAAGTAAAAAAAAACAACCAAAAAACGAGTGACTGCCAAGTTGCCATGGTAACGCCAGTCCTGCTCAGGTTAATGAAATGTTGATTGCAATCCAAACTCCTATTGTTGTTGTTTGTACAGAGTTATTAAAATGTTTGATGAACAAATTTGAAAATTGAGGCCAGAATGAACAGAGGAGAAAACTGGGTTGTTAGATGAACACGCCATAAAACATCCCTTTGTATTGGTATTATCCATGCAGATGGTTGCCTGAAAAGCAAAAAGCAAAAAGAATGAAAACAATATACAGTATATAGATTACAGTTTACCGGATTGTTTTGTATCCTGATAATGGAGCCAAATTAATAATCAAACAATAGACATTTCCTCTTTAGCTGTCGTAAATGCCATAATTAAACTGTCTGTGTGTCTGTGTGTGTGTGTGTGTGTGTGTGTGTGTGTGTGGGGAGAGAGCTGAAGGATTGTGTTGGCATCCGGCCAGCAGTGGGAATTACAGGTTATTTGTCAGAATAATGTTGTTAGGTGACTGGAGAAGTGTGTGAAGCGGCAGAGTTGGATGGCTTTGAGTTGTATTTTTGGAGCTTTGTTAATTGTGTGTATGTGTGTGTGTGTGTGTGTGTGTGTGTGTTTACATAACACTTCCAGAAAAAAGAAATTACACATTGTACCATTTTGTCGCTGTGGATCTCTGTTTATCTGACAGAATATTGCTCTGTAAACCGTCACTTTGTAATTAAGTTCCTTCAAAGTTAGTTAGTTTTTCCTTGCTGGGTTTATGGAGATATCCGGATCTAAAGGAACTTTCCTTGTTAAATAAAGGCTCAATTTGCTTTACCTGTAAAACACCATCTATTTATTATGACAATACCCAATGCAGAATCTCCTCTGATAAGCTGATTTCCCCCCAGAACTCTTTCTTGCTGGTACAATCGTAATTTGAAGGTAGTAGTGCAACAATAATCATGAAAAAGTTTGGATTTTTTTGGTTTTGTCAACGATGACTAGATACCCAATTACCATAATTTCAGAAGAATCTGTTGGCTGAATGAAATCTTGTACATTAATCCACTAAATGTTTGTAGTTTAGGTTTTTTTAACTCTTGTGCTGTCCTGCAGCTGAAGGTGGAGTGACAGGTTTGTTACTCGTTAGCAGTGATATAGTGTACAGGGCTAATTCACCCAGTCACCCCCAAATGACCATGGAGGGCCAGTTTGTGTAATCTCAGATTTGCCAATGGTCATTTCTCAGACTCTATCCCTTCCCCCCCCAACCTCATTTTTACAGACACACTCCTACACCCTAACAGCTTTTTTACCCCCTTTTTTGCTGCCGCTTAAAGCCACAAATCCCCCACCTCACCCAAACAAGGTCTCGCTCTAATCCTTTTGTATTGACTGGCAGATGTATTCTGGGATATTGAGGGAACACAGTGCACTGCACAGAGGTGACTTCTGCCAGTAATTGCAACAGATGCAGTTTGCTCGCAAGAATTATCTTTGGTGTTATCAAAGTAGATTTTTTTTTTCGTTCTTCTTTTGCACCGTGCCATGTTCTAATTTGTATTGGCAATATTTTAGCAAAGCCGTCAAGCCAAATCTCTAGTTGATGCATTTAATTTGTCTCAGTTGTAATAAGGGAACGATCTTTTCAGAGTCGGAGGAAGTTGGACAGTACACTTTGTGTGTTGACACTTGACCTCCAAATATAAGGTGCTCATAATTTAGACAGTCCAATAACACTACTGCTCTAATGATGTGATAATAATTTCTGCAATCTGCAAAACATTGGGTGTAAAACAAATGAAAATAAAATAGTTTCGTGGACAGATCGTAGCCCTGTAGTTTAATTAGCCTTTTCTTGCCCTTGGCAGCCTTGTATTAGAAACCAGACTCACGTTAAGCTCCATTTAGCCATACTTGGCTGTACAGCTAACCTTTGCGTTGCATTTAGAAGTTCTGCAAACAAAATAAGGCTAAAGATTAGCGCTGTTTAGCCAGGGTAGTGGCCTTTAGCTGAAACCAGCTTGTTGGTAAGCCTGACACAACCACGCTACAGATTAGCCCGACATAGCTACAGCGTGAAGGGTGTTAAGTCTGTTAAAAAGAAAATGAAGAACAAAATGTACCATATGAGTACGTTTTCTCACTCTCTTCAATCCAAGCTTGTATCAGCCAATCACTCTGCTCACTGAGAACAATGTTGCCGGGGGAGAAGTTGCTTTAAAAAAGTTGCTGGTGTGCAGTTGCCTTGTGAGCAGATGGCCTAGCCGTCTGTCTGCAAATTAGCAAGATACTGATGAGATGAGTCAGTTCACACACGCACACACACACACACACACACACACACACACACACACACACACTTCCCTAGCCATTTGTGTGTGTGTAGGTGTGTCTGTGTGTCTATGTATTCTTTCATGTTCATATATGAACTGTATGTCTGCAGATGTTCCTTCTCCCTTGTGTTTTTAGGTGTGTAGCTACCTGTGTGTGTGTGTGTGTGTGTGTGTGTGTGTGTGTGTGTGTGTGTGTGTGTGTGTGTGTGTGTGTGTGTGTGTGTGTGTTATTGATCATAGTCTCCTGTTCTGCTTCCTCTGAGACAGCAGAGAACATCGCTGACACACACGCACAGACACACAGGCACACACACACACACACACACACACACACACAAAACAACAGTAATAAGAACGGCTAAAACACAAGAACTGCCAGGGAATGCAATTGCTTTTTCTGATAGAAAATCAAAGTATTTCTGATTGAAAACTATGTTTTTTGAACGCTGCATCAAAAACAATCAAACTCTGGAGAGAAAAACATCAGTGTGTGAGTCTGTGTGTATATGCTGAGGGTCTAGCCTTGAAAACACACACTTAATGGCAAGAACGGCTACCATATTCAACTCTACCGCCTGAGTGCGTCTGAAAGACAATCCGCTGCTCTTATGATGCATTTGGAAATGTGGGGGGAGAAATAAAACCGTGATGGATGAAAAGGCTGAATTTGGAGCGAGAGGAGTGACTCTAACATTCAACACCCAGTCTGAGAAGAGATGAGTGCTTGATTCAAACTCCAGGGTGCTCTGATTGAGCGCACTCTTGAGTGGAGGATTGTGCTTTTTTGCAGTTCATACCTTTGGTGTATTTTATATGTATTCTCCTTTCTTTTTTTTCTTTTTTTGTCTTTTCCTATCTATGATACCATGTTCAAGGTGCTGTATACGTAAATAGAGTTAAGTCAAAATGCTACAAAGTAACACAGTGTACGCTGTAAGTAACACGGTGGAAAAATACAGTCTAATATTATAGCTGTTGGGTGCAACTGGATGTGAAGTAAAATTATGGCTAAAAAACGAACACAGAGGATTAATAACACTTGGAATAAAGATATTTTTTAATGCATCCTCACCTAAAGTCTGACGGTACAGACGTTCCTCCCGCTCAGCTCGCCTCCCCTGGAAATAAATCTGAAAGATGTTAAGTGTAGGAGAGTCAGAGGTGAGGTGTGTAGTAGCTGCTGACTGCCTGTAATGTTTTATAGTGCTGTTTGGCTGTGTTAGCGGGTCCAGACTCCGCTCGCTGTGTCCTATTTAAAAAAAAAAAACTATTGCTGTTCCTTCTACTGCTGTGTATTTACTGCAAAACTGATTATATCGCTCAGTACTGCTGCTAGGAATTTCTAAGCAGGGTTGTTGTAAGAGAGGAATACGCTATCAAAATGAACAGGACAACTTTTTAAGGCTTGGCCATTAACCATCAGTCAAAATAACAGGCAGATATGTAAGCAGAGGGCACACACACTGTTAAGAATTGCTTAACACACAAAACAGAGTGAATTTGAGATGCGTGTGTAGGGCTCTGAGGATTATTAGCTTTTTATTGCCTATTTATTAGAGGTACATAAAATGCCAGGGAGACATTGAGGTAGGCAGAGACACAAAGAGAGAAAGCCGATGGCCCTGATAAGTAAGAAAAAAAAGAAAGATTAAAAGCAACACAGTGTACAAAAGGCACTTTTTGCATGTGTTATTATATATATGGCTGAAGAACACTAATTATAAAACTGCAATTTAACTTCATTATCAGCTGGTGGCTCCTTGGTCTGGGAGACAGTCCAATTTGCAGACATTTAATTAAAAATATCAACAGCCTAAATGGCTGTTAAACTTCAAATTTGCACATTAACAAAAAGAGATGCTGCTGGGATCAGACCGGTTTGTCTTTGACCTTAGAATGCCATGGCCTATCTTTACTCTCACATTTCAATCAAATAAAGACAATGCCCCTGCACACTATCAGGGAACTAGAAGACGCTATTGAGAATGCAAGAATAAGAAAAAAAATCTATTTCACATCAAAAAGGTGACGACGAAGTCTTATGATGAAAATGTTTACCTTTTTCATGTTTTCCCCCCCCTACTTTTTACCTTTTGGATGC
Organism: Perca flavescens; assembly: GCF_004354835.1. Lineage (NCBI taxonomy): Eukaryota > Metazoa > Chordata > Actinopteri > Perciformes > Percidae > Perca > Perca flavescens. Next base: position 6,133,377 of record NC_041340.1, on the reverse strand, counting down.
AAAAAAATAGTAATTAGATTTTTTTGTGCATCGAAAGAGCCTCCTCTCGTTCTTTGGCGGGATCTTTCTTCTGTATAATGAGACTGTTTACCTTCGCTACATGCACATGATACCCCTTTTCATCAGCCTGGATTTAGGCGCCCAAAGCTTTCACTCTAGCATTGCAAAGAAAGATTCCCAGGGATTCCATCAGGTGTTCGAGAGCTTGCCAAATCGTCCTCACCAAAGTATCAATTTTCACTGCTATTCCCCTATAATCCCTGAATGAAGCTGCCTATGTGAGAAAACAAACCGAGAGTTGGTATCATGGGGGGAGGGGGGCATCGGGACGTGAGAACTCTCTCTGATCTTAGTTTAGCTGGCTGTTAATGTTGGATTGATTCACACTCAAGTCACACCTTTCCTCTCATGTCGGGTGGTGTTTGCCGGGCGGCATGGGGTGTTTTTTTTTGTGTGTGTGTAAAGGTTGCAAGTGAGGACACGGGTGGTTCATATGAGGTAAAGGCCAGGTTAGCTGTTGCAGTAAAGACCCTGTAAAGATAATGCTGCTATTTTTAAAGTAATCGTCAGCCTTCACTTTGTCTGCACAGGCGGCATAGTGACTGATTCATGAGAAGATGTTTGTCGCCATTCATTCAGAAGGAGAGAATAAAATAGATTTCAATAATTAATCTTCCTGCTGCCACAGACATGAAGCACATCCCGTCCTGTTCATTGGCAATGTTTTTTTTTTTCCTGGGAAAGACATACCTACCAGAGGAGCTTTTACGGACCGGATAGAGTCCTTGATGTGCATTGCAGAACATTTCAATGTATTAAACAAGTTGTGGATTATTGTCTTAACGGTATAGAAAAGCAGATTCTGGTTTATAATGTCTTTTAAAGGTGCAGCATCAGCTGTGTGGCCGCAGCTGTAATCGCTGCTGCGTGTCAGCGTGGGCGAGCGTGTGCTCGTTTTCACTGTAATACCATCTCTTCTGGGCCAAATGGTGTGGGTGTTTGTGTCTCCTGGAAGTGTGTGTGTGTGTGTTTGTATGGGGAATGTGTTGGATGCATTTGATACAAGTATAAGTGTAAGGTTGAAATTTGTGTCTTTGTTTGTAATGGAAAAGTTTGTTTCAGTGGATTTTTGTGTCAATGTTCATGTGTCTGTTGAAATTGTGTGTGTGTGTGTGTGTGTGTGTGTGTGTGTGTGTGTTTTTGTGTTCAGCTGGACAGGTTTGTTTTTTTGCTCCGAGGCATGTCAGCTGATGGAATTGAACCTGTGACCTTTCTGGTACAAACAGGTGGCCTGCTGCCTCCAAATGAATGGAAGTCAATTGGGGCTACCCTGAGGCCTATTTTTACACGTGTCTGTGTGTAAGTGTGTGTGTTGGCGTGTGAGAACAGACCACCGTCACAGCTATGCTAGCAGCACAGTGCTGTGTATGAGTGTTTCTGTTGGAAATCGGCGTTTGCGTGTGAGTGCGCAGCTTGGGACAGCTGTTTCTCACCGTTTCCTTTCAACCCCAACGCACACACACACACACACACACACACACACACACACACACACACACACACACGCACACATATAACCATTCTGTGTAAAGGTCAGAGCTCCACCCCTCCAGGCGACACAAAATTTTCAAAACAAACGCACCTCTCCTTTCAAACCCCAAGCATTTCCCACTGCTTCATGCGGAGGGATGTTAGGGTGCAGTGACACCCCACAACTTCACACACACTTTCCCATGCACACACACACACACACACACACACACACACACACACTTTCAGGCTGGTTCTTTGATGGGGCCTGATTGAAATGACGTTGGATTAGACAAGTGTTGATCTCACCTCCTCCTTCACTTCCCTTTTCAACTGTGTGTGTGTGTGTGTGTGTGTGTGTGTGTGTCCACTAGAGATGGGCATTCAATAAAATTTTCTTCGTCGATCGTCGGGAGAATTAACGATCGACTATCGATTAATCATTAATATTTTTATATTAAAATTCATTATTTATTTAACTTTTTATAAATTAAAAATGCAATGAAAATACAAAAGTACAGCGCTATTTTCCTCGATGAGATCTTAATTACAAGAAGAACAACTTGTGGCAGTTAAACTGGAGGTTATAGATATAGATATAGATTAGAGAATATATGTGCTGCGGTGCAGCGCTCTGAAGCAGCAGGACCTGCAGCAGCGAGCCGACGTTCTTAAACAGAGACCCTCGTTTGTTCCAAAATTATAAATAAAAAGAATCCATATTAAATAATAACTTAACCAAAAACATAATAATACTTAGATCTGACCGGTTTTGTCAAAATGTAACTCAAAACTATCCAAGGCACGGACAAGGCCTAATAAAAAATAACCAGTAGGCTAACTCAGATACAACTAATGCACCAGTCTACTGATGTGTGTTGAGAAAGATAAGCATGGTAACATGATCTGGGGTCAGACGCTACCGCTACTCCAGCCGCCGAAAACAGCCGCGGTGCCGGGATGCACAGGTACCTCCGCGCTAACTCGGGCAGCCCGGGGAACCTTATTCCGTTCTTCGTAGTGAGTTTCTACCAGTCTGGTGATGGTACGTCGTGACGGAATGCGATATGCTGGTTCCAATATCCATCTCAATGAACTTGCAGGTCCCTTGGGTAATTTTCTCTGCTCGGTGTGCATCGCAGCTCCTCCGTGCTAACGCCGAGTTTATGCTCGGTTGAGACTGAGAGCGGGATGCACCGCGGCCGCCACCAACATTAACCTATTAAAAATTATTCTAAATTGTCCCACGCCACACTTGGCCGTGTCCTCTTCATGATTACTTTTGAAATCAAAACGGAAACTCGCAGCCAGGTAACTGAGTATGGAGTCAAATATTGCCCCCGACTGTTAAAATGTTTAATTGCTGCCACACTGTGAAATTAATTTAATTGCTTCAAGACTCACACTACGCAACACAACTAGCATTAGTGTAATCGATAACAAATAAACGTGATCGACGAAATTCTTAATAATCAATTATCGATGGTCGAGTAATCATGCCCATCCCTAGTGTCCACTCAAGATGATGTTTGATTTTAGGAAGTGTCTCCCTCATTGCATTGGAGCATTTCCCTGAGGAGAAATTAAGAGGTTGGAAAGAGGGATGAGAGAGATGACGACTATGGCTGCAGAAGTAACTTCCATATTTAGACTCAGAGACAGAGGAGAGATCCCGTGAGAGGCCGATTAAGAAAAGATCATCCCTGGTCATAAGGCTCTTATACAGTGTGCAGTTTTGGCCTGCCCCAGACTAAAGTTGAGAAAAAGCTGTGGTCCTAAACCACCCAGTGTGCATTGAACATGCAAGATTGTTTTTAGAGCAGTGTGTAGGGGCCTTAAGTGATGTGAAAGCAGAGTAATTGAATTGAGAGATTGATTAACACTACACAAAAAAGGCCTATCTTACCTTCCGTCTCTTTCCCTTGCTCCGTTTCCCTTTTGTCTCTCTCTCCTTCACTGGTATTGATGTTTTGAAATGAATACTTGTCACATAGCTTGACTATATACTGTGTACACAGACATTCTCTCTCTCTCACATTCGCTGAACGTTGACCTTTCAACTGTGTGTCACGACCCTCCTTCAGAAAGCTCGAAAGCCTACACATCCCATGACTCGGTCGATAGAACTTCCTGGAAAACTGTGCACCTTCAACGGTGACCTTAAGCCAAACTAGTGGCTGTAACTATAAAGTCATCACAATTTCTTTTAATATCCTGTCATTGAAAATATCTTTTCCTTGCTCTGTGTAACTAATAGCCAATCAGGTTCAACTTACTCTCATGTTATGCTCTAGCAAAGGTTTTTCTTTAGGAATTACATCATATTAATGAAGTAATAAAATAATTTTATGGGACCTTTTTAAGGGAAAAATATCCCCTAAAACAGCTATCATGGATGTGATTTAAGTTTCTGGCTCCATTTGGCTGTTTGCGGTGTTTCTGGTTGTGTCGTCGCGTCAGGAAATCTCCAGCAGCTACAATTTGAGAGCAGAGTCAAAAGACGAGCTGCCATTTTTCACATCAACATTTCTCATCAGTCAGTTGTCTTGTCTATCAGCACTCCTGGTATGCACCGAACGCTGCATCTCTAAGTTAAGAGTAGCCTCCTTTCAGTTGGAAATGATGTAAAGTCACTCGGGTGGAAAACTAGCCAATCAAAATCAGCTTCTATTAGCTGATCGACAGGGCAAAACTCACCTGCTTTCAAACATTTTGAAAGACTTGGATATCAACCAATTTGTGGATATGCGCACATATTGCTGAACATAGTGTCAAGACTAGTTGTGTAACAAAAGCTGGCTAAATGTTCCTAAAGTTTGGAAACACTTTGAGTATGTGGCAACTCATGCCAACCTTTACTCTGTAGCAGACCACAGTTTTTTTTAGATTGATAAATGGGATGTTCTTGCCTTTCAGGCAGCCATTAGTTTCCATGTATTTCAGCACAGAATAAAAATCCACTTGCAGAGACTTTAAAATTGCCTGAAAAAGGTAATCCATCACAATGAGCAACATGGCCTCTTTTATTTTTGTCACAGTTATTGTTGTGTGGTGATAAAGTCTAAAGCAGCAACTGCTCTGAAACTTTCCTTTAGTTGCGTTCAGGTGCTTTTAGGAAAGTGGGAAATACATGAACATAAAAACTAGTGTGGCAGTCTCGAATGACTTATATCTCTAGGTCTGTCTCTTTCGCATCCCCCTCTTTTGCTCTCATCTTCCCTTTTCCCTCCGTCTTTTCTCCATCTCTCTCTCTTTCTGACTCAGTGTTTTCCTCTCCTGTCGGTCCCTCTCCGTGCAGCATTAAGGAGTCGTGACTGGACGGACGGAAGGATGCAGGGACTCGTGGATGGAGGGATGGAAGGGGGAGGATAGGGGAGGGTAACGGGTGTGTCGTGATGCTCGGCTTCACCTCTCTGCTCTGCAGCGTTGGGAGGAGAAGGAGGGATGGAGAGGAGGAGTAGAGAGGGAGAGATGATATAAAGAGCATGGAAAGGGTGGAAAAGAGGAGTGAGGAGAATTCAATGGAAGAGAGAACGTTAAAAGATATTAAAAGGGATGAGGAAGAGGGAGGGGATGAAGAAAAGGAGTGATGGGGAGAAGGGAGGAAGAGAGGGTGAATTTTCAGACACACTGCGCGCTGCATGAGAATGAGACACACACACACACACACACACACACTTTGTCGTGATGCATCTGCTAGATGAGCCATTAGATCAGGTGACTTAGGTCTGGTCCGTTATCCTTTTACCTGCTTCTCCTCTTCCCTCCATCTCTACATCCTTTAATTTTATCACCTCCATCTCTTCCTTTTCTCTTTACATCATGCTCTTCCTCTCTCTTCTTTCCCCAATTCCTCTCATTATATCCCTCTCATCTTACTCCCCTTCTTTCACACATCCTCTGATCATTCCGTGCCTCCTCTCTTATTATTTTTCATCTGCTTTTTTTCACCTTTTCTTTCTTTCCTTCTTCTTCTATCTCTACCTACCTCCTACTTTCTGTCATTGTTTCTTCCCCATCTCAACTTCCATTCTTTCCCCTTTCTTTCTCTCTTTATCCCAGACTATTCACTCTTGCTTTTGTTTCTCTTTTTTTCTTCCTTTCCTTACCTCAGTCTTCTGTCCTTCCTTCCTCATTGTCTTTAGTAAGAAGCTGTCACTGTTCTTACTAATAGAACTGCTGCGATACAGAAAGGCCATAAATCAGCCTGTGTGTGTGTGTGTGTGTGTGTGTGTGTGTGTGTGTGTGTGTGTGTGTGTGTGTGTGTGTGTGTGTGTGTGTGTGTGTGTGTGTGTGTGTGTGTGTGTGTGTGTGTGTGTGTGTGTGTGTGTGTGTGTGCAGGCCATTTAGATTCACCGCTGTGATATAAGTGCTTAATCTGCCTGGATACAGTACCTGTATCACACGCACACACAAACACACACACACACACACACACAGCTGTAAGATGTGCCACCGCGTCGTGAGGTTGAGACAAATGTTGGGTCTCCTTCTGTTTTTCCCCTTGGGTCAGAGTCCCTTTAGTGTGTGTGTGTGTGTGTGTGTGTGTGTGTGTATGTATGTGCTATCCAAGCTACCGTAACATTAGACACCTACTGTCATTGTCTCTGTGTAAAGGATACCAAAGTGCTGACTGACTTGCTAACCCCTGTGGATTGTGTGTGTGAGATGTATATTTAGCGTCCTGGGCAAATGCAAGTGTTGTGCAGTCATGCATATGCAGGTGTGTGTTTATTTATATATATATATATATATATATATATATATATATATATATATATATATATATATATATATGTGTGTGTGTGTGTGTGTGTGTGTGTGTGTGTGTGTGTGGCAGCTGTCAGCTGGGCTAACCAACAGCATTCACACAGAGGGCGTGTCTTTATTCCACCTGACCGTATGACACAGTATTATATTAAAGCTGCAGTTAATGATTTTTTCATTATCAATTCATATACTGATTATTCTCTTGAAAGAAATAAAATAAAATAAAATATCAGCAGATAACAAATGCCCTTCACATGTTCTCAGAGACCATGATCAAGTCTTTGGTTTCCTTAAAGCTTTAGTGCGTAACTTTTTGATATTAATGAACGTCCGTGACATTCTAGCCATTGCCAAATGAGTTGCTACAAAGCTAATGAAGACTATCAGCGACTTTCCCATGCAGAAAATCAAGTGAAGATAATGACCATCATGTTCATTTAATCCTCCGTGTCCTCCTTGGCTACTAGCAACTGCGTGGAGGAGGGTGGGGGGCTGTGCGCGATCACAGAAGGCTTGTATCACGTGGACGCGCCGACAGCATTGTTGTCATTACTTAGAATTTCTCATGGGGGAGACAGAAACTACACACTATAGCTTTAATTTCTCTTAACAGCAGGAGGTTATTAAGTGTTCTTTTCAAGGAAGGGAAAGGAGGACAAGAGGCAATGGGGGTGATGGGGAACACAGTCTTAATTTGATTAACACTGCCGTGAGATAGAGGCTTCCCATCATCTCCACCATGGTCTCTTTTGTTGACTGTAATTATATAAAGGTGTCATCATTAATTAGGTTTGGTTAAGTGACATCAGGTGCTACGTGATGCTAGGCCCTTCAAACCCTTTAACCCTCGTCTCTCCTCTATTTGTTCATTCTTCTCCTCAACCCCACAGTTCACATGCTGAGTTGCGCTTATCGGCACATTTCCTAGAAATCTCCCAGCGACCTTGAAAAGCCACCGGTGTGTGTCTGTGTCTGAGTGTGTGTGTGTGTGTGTGTCTGTGTCTGAGTGTGTGTTTTTGCTTTGCAGAGCTGTGATAAGATTTTTTTATTAGTTACAGCTAGCTTGGCCCGCCCTGGTGTAGCAGCCCATTACAATTGAATTGAGACTATAGGAGTCACTCACACAAATAGGCTCTTTGGATCACTGATAGCGTGTGTGTGTGTGTGTGTGTGTGTGTGTGTGTGTGTGTGTGCGTGTGTGCGTGTGTGCGTGCGTGCATACTGTGATATCTACTTTGTGTGTTTATGTGCTGTACATGTGTTGTTTGTGCATACAGTATGTGTGCGTTTCTTAAGTATTTTGTCCTGGAAATGTTCATAATTATGTGTTTTCCACTAAACCTGGGAGTATCATTTAACATTTGTAGAATGTCTGTATGTGTGAACGAGACAGTTTGTGCTTGGGTGTTTTTTGTAAGCCTCCCTCAACCCCTTCAACATGAATAGACATTTTTGGCTTAGGCATCACATTAATGAGAAGTGGCGACCAATCTTCACGATGCAGCGCCGCGGTGTTGTCTGCCGCTGCGCAACCGAAGGTGAAATCACAATCGGATGCAGTTTGTCTTGTCACACACACACACACACACACACACACACACACACACACACACAAAAACTGTGCAGACAGGATGTGATTAGGCGTGTAATTAGCTGTGAGTGCTAGGGTTTATATCAGGTTGTTTGGGCTGCGTTAGCGAGCCGATCCGACCCGACTGAGAGAAAGACCGAGACATAGAGAGAAAGAGACACACACACACACACACACACACACACACACAGATAAGTGCATCAAAGTTTTTGAATTTGACGGTTCACTTTATGGAGTCTGATCCATCTGCTTTGGCCACGTGGTCTGTCTCATCTTAAGGTTAACATTGTCAGGAATTGATTGTTTGATTGATTGGTTGTTGAGGCGATTTATTGACTTATTAATTAATTTATTGATTGACGGGTGGGTGAAAAGACAGAATTTCCCTTGAGATTTTATTTTGTTCTTCACTTTATAGTCTGCCCCGCCTCGCTTCCTTCCTTTTCATACTATTAAAAAAGTCAAGAAAAGTGTCAAACATTTAAATGAAAAATAATTTAAATCAGAGACTGTCTGATCAAAGAAGATTTGAAAAAAACATGACCAGACATGAAATGATAGCTAGAATTTGTCAGTTTTTTTTATTTTATTTAGTGCTGCCGATACATGTCGGCCAGTACCAAAAAGGTATGGAGGTTCAACACCTAGAGCTGTAATGGCAGGGAGACAAAAATAAAGGAGACAGAAGGTCTATAGATGGCCAAATGTCAGCTCATTTGCGTACTACTAGGGTTTGCTCATTTCCCTTCTCTTCTTTTGCTTCCTCTGCAGGAACCCCACCTCTCTGCCTCAGATATTTCACTGTCGGATTTCAGCAGTGGTGTCTGGGATGTGGTGCTGTAAAGGAACACACCTGTCATGTTTTATCACCTTTCCCAGGATTTTAGTCGATGTACCATAAAAAGCTCCCCTTGTGGGAATTTGCGTACATTCAGGTCGTTCCACACACGGATGCATTATCTAATACGACTCTTTATAATTGATTAAGGCCCGCTGCCACCGGTGACTCAGTGGTATTGTATTACAGGGCCGCAGGATCGTATTTCCCCACAGCGTCCTTGGCTTGCACTGTCCTCCTCCTCTCTGCGGCTCTCTTTCTCTGTGGTTATACAGCTTTAGCTGTCCTTTCGTCAGAATAAGCAGAAGGTGTTTGTGTTGCTGCAGCATCATCCTTTTATTTTGCAGACGGCGTAGTCAGGAAGCAGGAAGGACGACACAACATCAGCAGACAGCAGGCTGGTCCAGGGTCAGGGCAGCGGAGCTGATGAGTCGAGAATCCAAAGTAGGCCATGTTTGGGCCAGAATCTAGACTGCATGTTCATACTACTAGTTCTGAAATGTTATATTTTTAGTTACATTTAATTTTAATTGAACCACCAAAATGCAACTGCAAAATATAGGTAAAATAGGCTGTGATTCTTTCTTTGCTTATCAAATTGCTGTTAAAATACACACCTGAGTGAATTTTAATTTAGTTTAACAAATACTGCAAGTCTCACTTAATTAAATGTGATTGGCTGAGAGCACGGTGAAAACTGCGCATCTGAGGATTTTAAATGATGGTGAGGTAATCTGATTGGCTGAGCTGTCGCTGCTGAATTAAGGTCAGGGCAACCAGTGGATTTGGAGTTTCAAAATACGTAGTGTGACGCAATTGGCCGGGTGCCAGAGTTGTAATCAGGGTCAGGGAAAGGTGTGTGTGTGTGTGTGTGTGTGTGTTTGTGTGTGCGCGTGCGTGCGTGCGTGCGTGCGTGCGTGTGTGCGTGCGCGTGCGTGCGTGCGTGCGTGCGTGCGTGCATGCATGCGTGAAACGAACACACAACCTTTAAACTATGTGCGACTAAATGAGTATCCTGCTCCACTACACACACACATCATTAACCCCCCCGCTGACCTTTGACCTGATCCCTGTAATAAAGTACACTCTGATTTTCGCAGTTCCTGTTAAGAGCTTTAAAAACAAAAGAAAAAAGATAAATTACCTTCTGAGAGGAGGATGGACAGAAAAGGAAAAGATGAAGGTGAAGAGGAGGAGGTTTTTAACAGCTATGGATCATTAGAGAACGGTCCCTTACTTAGATTACAGGAAGTCTGGATCACTTACAGATTACAGGAGTTCACAATTAGCCAACATGTATTACCAATTGCCTCAAATCTGACAATTTTCATGCCAAAGAATCCATTGTTTAGGATGTTTGCATGGTATAATAAGTGTCATGCCTCAGAGTGTCCACGGCATGTGACAGGAAGCAGAGGAGGACAGGGAGAAGATGGAGGGAGGAGGAAAATGAGAAGCGAGACGTCGCACGGGTTGATGGGTATTCCTGTTCCTGTGGCCTCCTAATGAGTTCCTTAGTGAGAGAGTTATTGGGGAGGTTTGACCTTGATGCCTCTTGTGCAGAAACAAGCATGTATGCTATTAATCCATAGGACTCGCATGCATTAATGCAAGCCAACAAACAGAAGATGGAGCCTTACATGGTGATCTTTACTGCTGGAACACGAAAGAGAGGGAGACATGGTAGGACGGAAGGGGAGGAGGGCAAGATTAACAGTATAGCAAGGTGAGATCGATGAATAAAATGTGTGGATGGAATATCAGAGGGAAAGCAGGAGGAAAGGACTACAGAAAAGAACTAATAAAGGAAAAAGGAAAGGATGAGTGAGACAAAAAAGAAGATAGAAGAGGGAAGGGTGGATCATAGAAATTGATGGTTGATGCCTAGAAAGTAAAGCTTCAGTTGGGTGGGTAGTTTTGGACAGTTAGCCAATCAAATCTGCTGGTTCGCCTGGATCAGCGTGCGCCGCTAATTGCTAACAAAGGTTATTGAGAATGCCATCAGATACACTGATCTCACAGTGATGGATTCAGTCCTGAAACGGCATAGGAAAGGCTGCAGCTTCAAGGCTCTGCACCCTGAAAAATCAAGACTCCATTAAAGGTGCTGTAGGTAGGATTGCGAAGATCCAGGATTTAGCCGAAAAATGTGAACATTGACAACTACTCAGTCCCTCCCCCCTTTCCACTAAAGCCCAAAACGGTCTCCTAAGCCCCTCCCCCCACAGGGGAGAATGAATGTGTGTGCATGAGCAGTGATTCTGTCTGATTTGTCTCACTAAATCAGTCGTACACACAGTGCTGTCCAACTTGTATTTGTGGACATGTTTTTACACCGTTTGTATGCACGAAAAACAGCATAATGCATTGTCATCACCTGGTATCGCTAACAATAACTAACCTGGATAGAGCAAGCCTCACTGTGAAATCACGGTTATCCCGACTTGTTTTACCAAAACGCGGTAAACTTGGGTATGACGTGACGTCATTCCTAGCTCCGGCTTCCAGCTTCTGAGGTAAATGGAACACACTATTACATTAAAAAATAAAACTGGCCAGTCAGAATGAGAGAAGGTGCTTTGACAACTCTGGTTTGTTACAGCACCATAAATGGTATGTAGATATCATAGAAGTGGCTCCCAACCTGGGGGTCAGGACCCAGATTAAGGATAAAAGCATGTCTGCCACTGTGACCTTCCTACATCTGAGAAAACACACATTATAAATAGAGACGAAGATGTCCACATGGGGAGGACTGTAATGGATTGATAAGCAGAGTGCAGGGGTTTTGGTGCAGCTGAAGGCCGAATTAGATACTGGGATGGCTGGACACCTGAGATTGGAACATCGTAGACGCTGAGGGTTAAAGCGTGTTCAGTGGCAATTTAATCAACCTCTGTTCACTCACAGGGAATATGGAAAGTGGTTACCAGTGCTTAAAGAGATTACAAGTCAACATGTCGGAGGAGTGACGAAAAAGGACACCGAGGACATGTTGATGTAGAATAGATGTTGATACAGCCACCTGCACTCCAGTTAAGAAAGGAAAGGGATAAATTGGAACCAAACGTTGATTGTTAAACCGATTAACGATACCGATTATAAGTAGTTAATGAAACCGATATTTGGAACCGATGTGCATTTACAGTGAAAATGAAAATCTTTAAGTCGCAATTGAGGTTCTGGAATGTTACAAACTCCAACACAAAACTTAGTTTAAATGCTTTAAGCAATTATTTAATAAATTATAAACTTTCAACATAGTACACTGTAAAAGATAGTCAGATAGGGTTGTGGGCGGGACATTAAGTCAGACTCAGTGGGGAGTGAAACCGAAGCAGAGGGATAGACACAGAGCCAAAGTAGAACACTTTTTAAGTAAATAACTTTATTGGTTATCAGGCAAATACAACACAGATACAGATAATCTGCAAACTGGCAAAAAAACGGGCCGATAATCGCCCACGGTCGATAATCGGTCTATCCCTAGTCAAAACAATCTTGAAAAGCTGCTCAATTACACAATATGTTTTTTGCGTTGTCATCACCTTTCCCCTCTGTTTGTTCACCTATTTATTACCATTAACTTTTTCGGTTATAAATTTGAATCCAACCAACTCCTGCAGCTCAATTGAAAGTGAAACGATTAAATCTCTGAGTGTCTCTGTCGACACTCTCAGCTCCCAGAGTCCTCTCTTTCCTTTTGCCATTCAACACCCCAAAGGTTTTTCCTTTCTTTCTTTCCATTGTGTCCTCACACTGAAACATCACCTTGAATGAACGCGGCTGGCAGGGACTCCGCGCCCTCTCAGCTGCCACCACCGTTCTTATGGGTGAGCTCTGAATCGGCTTTCCCCCTCCGATCCCATTACCTGGCAGGCCCGCTACCTGCAGAGTCAAGACGGCAGCTCTCGGCTCCTTTTAGCCTACTGTGTTCTGTCTTGTCTTCATCCCTCCGTCATCATCCTCTGCCACTCTGTCACTCACAGTTTTTCTTCACGTCTTCCAGGTTGTGAATGTTCACAGTTTTGACTTGTTGCAGCTGTCAGCCCAGGTTTGGCTCCAGAACGATACCACTGTTAAACCTTTGCGGCGTTTTGATGCTCGATAATGATGCCACTCTTCTGACATTGTTCCGTTTAAATAAGCATGAAGATTACAAGGTTTGTATACATATAAACATATTTAACATAAAAAAGGTTGTGTATTCCATCCATCTTCGTCCGCTTATCCGGTGTTGGGTTGCGGGGGGGGGGCAGCTCCGGCAGGGGACCCCAAACTTCCCTTTCCCGAGCAACATTAACCAGCTCCGACTGGGGGATCCCGAGGCGTTCCCAGGCCAGGTTGGAGATATAATCCCTCCACCTAGTCCTGGGTCTTCCCCGAGGCCTCCTCCCAGCTGGACGTGCCTGGAACACCTCCCTAGGGAGGCGCCCAGGGGGCATCCTTACCAGATGCCCGAACCACCTCAACTGGCTCCTTTCGACGCGAAGGAGCAGCGGCTCTACTCCGAGCTCCTCACGGATGACTGAGCTTCTCACCCTATCTCTAAGGGAGACGCCAGCCACCCTCCTGAGGAAACCCATTTCGGCCGCTTGTACCCTGGATCTCGTTCTTTCGGTCATGACCCAGCCTTCATGACCATAGGTGAGGGTAGGAACGAAAACTGACCGGTAGATCGAGAGCTTTGCCTTCTGGCTCAGCTCTCTCTTCGTCACAACGGTGCGATAGATTGAATGTAATACCGCACCTGCTGCGCCGATTCTCCGACCAATCTCCCGCTCCATTGTCCCCTCACTCGCGAACAAAACCCCAAGGTACTTGAACTCCTTCACTTGGGGTAAGGACTCATTCCCTACCTGGAGAAGGTTGTGTATTGACCACAATAAAAAATTAGTGTACATTTTTTTTACTTTGTGCAAGTAGCAGCTTAAATCTCCATATACATCCCAAAAATATTTAGAAATATTTAGAAATTTCCTTAGATGTTTATTCTTCAATCAATAAGAACATTCGGAAAATAATAACACATCAAAAAAACAAAGATCAAAACTCTGTAGTATGTATACCGCTTTAAATTGGAAACAAACAACATAATAATGACTAGGGGAAAGCTTTATAGCCAAACAAGGATACAGATGGATAAGAACAATTTTTCATCGACAATTTCTTTTCCAGTAATTCAAGTTTGTAAGTTTGAATTTAAGCAAAGGCAATGGATATGAATGAGTAACTCCTGTGTAAGTTCTTTCTCAGGTCGCTGAACTCTCGCCAAATGACTGTACTTTCTCTCCACATTTACGCTCCATTTGTGCTCCCAGCTCAGCATCTGTCACCCTCCCACCCCTCTCGCATTTCACTGAGCTGCTGCGCTGCCCTTCGCTCGCTCTTGATTGGCTGTGGCTTTATCCATCCACCAGTGGGAACAGTCCAATTTAGCCTTGACTGCTAATCTGACGACAATTAAGCAGGGTGCATAGTGATGAGGTTAGGACGGCGTGAGCGTGGGCGTGGGCGTGGGCATGGATTATAGGCAGGAAGTACAGCTACAGGGCTGCCACATTATGCATCTAACACATTTATCGATCTGTAGGTGCATCAAGAGATGAGACAAGCAAACACGCCTTAACCACGTGCAGCAGAGCTATACGCTGGCTGCAGTTTAATCGGCCTGTTGAAACGAGCACAGTCTGTTTGGCTTAATGTGTGTATTTCCATCCCTCCATCATTAGCTTCTTACATGCAGGGGACAGGCGAGGGTTCACCTGCAATCGCCACGTCCCGATTTATCCTCCGTGCCTTCCTAGCCGAGGGTTGGAGGGGATGGTGGAGGGATGGAGGGGGGGGAGGGATAGAGCCAGATTAGGTTGCAGAGTGAGGTTGGCTAGAGGTGAGATCAGTGTAACGGATCTCCCAGCAGGAAGGAAGAGACGTAGACGGACTGGATTCCATAGCGTTAGTGACCCTAAGAAACCTTGACTTAACCGAAGAAAGTGACTCGGTGGGAGAACACACTCGATTTTTAATGTCGTGCTATTGCTTGTGAATGTAATGTGGGTGATAGTCAACACGTTACCGATGATGGTAACACACTGCCAGTATCGGGGTTTATTGCTCCGAGGCAGGCAGCAGCTTTAATTTGTGGGTGTTTTTTGGGAGTCATTAGTGATATTTATGAGGGTCATTATGAAAACGAGAGCATTAGTACCGTGTCCGTTTGTCTTCTGGGAAGCGTTTTGGCGTCCAAGGTAAAATAAAAAAAAGGTAAAGACTGAAGTACTGAAACAAAACAAAGAATGTTACAGCTCTTCACTGAAGTTTGCTAAATATAATGTGCTATTTTGCTGTAAAATCAAATCCAGAGCATACATATAATATACAAAAGCAAACCATATTCTTATTTTGGCTCACTTTGGTTTGGTTAAATCAGAGAGGTGAAGAGAACAGAAAGTGGACGGAAATGTTTCCTTAAAGTCCTTTGCGTGTCAGATCAAAAGCAAAAATCTAAACTTATTCCGTCTTAATATCAAAACTATAAATGAAACTATTAAAAAGAGCACTCAGTGGATTTAGACTCAATCTGGAACTTCTGCACATCCAAAACTTTCTTATTACCCAACCCTGTTGTTTTACAAGCCTCTGAGGGTTTCACCTTTTAGAGCCAGCGGTAGATTGTCCCACAAAAACAAGAGAGAGGGAGAAGGAGCATTTGATTGAACTCCTGAGTGTTTTTGAGTCGAGACTGGAAACGGCATCAGCAGCACTCAATAACACTTGTTGTATTGACTGAAGGCCAGAAATCATTTGGAGTGTGTGTGTGTGTGTGTGTGTGTGTGTGTGTGTGTGTGTGTGTGTGTGTGTTTGTGTGTGTGTGTGTTTGTGCGCGATTGAGTGAGATAAGAAGGAAGTGAACAGAGCATTATGTGTGTCTGAGACAACAGAGAGAGGAAGAGAGCCTTTGATGATGTGTGACTGTGTCTGGGTGTTATAGAATGAGAGAAAAACAAAGAAAATGGTACGTAGAAATGTGTGTTTTTGTCACTGAGTCAATATGCGAGAGACTGATGTCCTTACATCTTACCCTTTAGTACCCATTTGTCTCGTTTCATCCGCTCGCTTCTGCTGTTGTTTGATTTCCAACCCTGCAAGCAGCTGAAAGCAATGAGTTCAGAGGTCATGGTGGTCAATATCAAGAGCAAACTTTGACAGAAATGTTCCCAAAATTTGTCATAAATGCTTAATTGGATTAAGTCTAATCCGTCCCATTTAATAAGAGCTGTTACATTCTTGCACAGATTCAGATTAGTAATACTGCACCTTGGATTAACTGGTACTGCAGTTATAGCGTACATGAAGGAATGAAGGAACACTAAGGTCCTCTACGCACCATCAGTGGCAGAGGGAGTCATTCTATATGTTTTGAACATGCGGTATATTCACACTGAAAAAAGTGACAAATTGAAATGTACTCAAACCAAACAGAATGCATGCAGTCGAGTAAACTATCCCACAATGCAATGCACTATGGAAATGAAGAAGATGCGCACAGCTGGAAAGACTTCAAATGAATTGTTGAGGGTGAGAATTCTCCAGAAAGAGAAAAAAAAAGAAGTCTCAAAAGAATTATTAAGAAGTCCCAGTTTGATTTCTGAAGAAATACATCACGTGCAATGTGTGGTTTCCTGTCAGTATAATATGGTAAAGTATGTAGGGTATTTGTATACTCACCGCTAAAACAGTATACTATGACTATAAGTATGTAGTACATACTGTAAAGATTTGGTATGTAGTATGGATCAGGGACACGCTGATGGATTTCCTATTGATAGTTTGAAGACGTTGAACCTCATGGCAGCACTAGCTTGATTTGACGCTTTGTCACTGTGCTCAAAGTTCAGTCAGCTTTTACTTTAATATAGATCACATGCAGAGACAAGCCCAGAATGCATATCTCGGAAGTGCAGACTTAGTAGATGCAGAGCTGTTATTTTAGGTAATCTACAATTTGACATACAAACATTCATCAAACAGTGTTTAAAGTTCTGACCCGTGTCCTAAGGGCTCACACACACACACACACACACACACACACACCTACACCCCTATACTCTGCAGCAGTCGTGATGGGAACAGCCAGTACATGACAACACTTTGGTTTTTTAGCAGCGTCCCACTTCCCTCTCAATTGGCCTCATTTGTGCTCATCACAGCACATTCACAAATACACACCAAACACTCACAGACAGACACACACACACACACACACACAGCTACTTTGCCCTCATGATGTACTGACTGAAACTAAAACTGAAAATAGACAAAATGTTTAATAAAAAAAGGTTTAATAAATGTTATAAAGCCTTTCATTCACAAACGCTGGGGGTTGCTCATGTCACATAAATCACTTTATCTGTCATGAGTTATCAACACTGCATGAGGTCAAGGTCACACAAACACACACACACACACACACACACACACACACACACACACACACACACACACCCCTATTAATTATCACTGTGTGTGTGTGTGTGTATGTGTGTGTGTGTGTGTGTTTTGGGGGTCATCTGTGTCTGGCAGCGGCTCCTCAAGTCATGAGACCAGAATCAGAGCTAAATATAGACACACACTGATACCACTGATAGCTGTCTGTGTGTGAGTGCCGTTGAACTTATCAAAGAATCAGACTGCAGACTTGCATTCTGGGCAATGTCACCTTTCTTTCCATTTTCATTTTTTCTACCCTTGTCCTTTCATTCCCTCTAAGAAAAGAGAAAGTCCAAAGGGAGCGGAGTGACAAACTGCCCGTTGTCCTGTGAGGATCAGAAACATGGTTCATTTAGGAGGAACACAATTTGGAAGGGGGTCAAGTCTCAAACTTTCTCTTGTTCTAACTTCTTAAATGTGAGAATTAGCCGCTTCTCTCTGTTCTATATGACTGTAAGTTAAAACATCTTTGGTGTTTTTGGATTGTGGGTTGGAGAAAAGAAGACCTTGGGCTTCAAAAGAACAATAATGTTTCTAACATTAGATAGACCAGACCAGATTTAAAGATAATGACATGATCATTACTTGCAGCCCAAGCCTGGATTGTATATTCGGTAATTTTATTAGGTTTCTTATTCTGTACACAAAGCATCTATTACTTGCCTGTCCGTCCTGGGAGAGGGATCCTCCTCAGCTGCTCTTCCTGAAGTTTCTTCAATTTGTTTTCCTTTGTATGCTGTAAGGATTGTAAAGCCCCTTGTGGCAAATGTGTAATTTGTTATATCTTGTTTGGAGAAATTCTGACTTGAGGAAGGAAATAAACTGCAGCCGAATACAGCGTTTGCACTGACTTGCTCCTGCTGTGAATTCATGTTAACTTTTTGAATGTAAAGTAGATTGCTACTGAAAAAAAAACAACTATTGGTGCTTAGTCAAGCCTCTTTGGATAAATAAAGATTAAACAGCACGAGATAATGATTCCCATTGATCTGCATCGTAATTTAGCTTCTGTCCGTAGCCTTGTGAGTCTTCATTGTCTGACTTTGTACGTCGATAAACAAACGGCACATAATTGTCTTTTTGTGGCCCTTATTAAACACGGAGGGGGGCCGCGGATGGAGGGGGCGTCCTTTTTGTTCACATGTAATTAAGCACATCCCCTCTCTGTTTCGCTGCTGAGGAGGACAACATGAGTTGGGAAGTTTAAAATGTGCAGCTTTCCCTTCTCATTACCTGTCAACAAATTACTCACAAGCGACTCTCTCTCTCTCGTGTCATAGTGAAGAATTGGTTGTCAACCTGAAGAAAGGGACCTTTCAGAAGGTCACAGCATAATTCTACAGGGTCATACGATGATGATGCATGGAGTATAAGTGAACATATTCCAAGTCGTAAATGTGGAACGCATATCACAGTAGCTGTCTCCTGGAAACAATCTCCTTGTGAACAGGATGGATTTAAAATGATTAAAGAAGAAGTGGTCATAGCTGTACAGACAAACCAAATATCCAAAGAAGAGATCACCCAGACTGTCTAAGTGACGGCTGTTCTTTGGGAAATGCAGTGCTGAAACATCACAGCAATTAGTGCATAGCACCAAAGATGTCTCTGTCTTCCTGTTAATCTCTGAGGATCTGAGGACCGTCTGGTTCGTCACGCACACGTTTCATTTGGAGAATCCAAATTTGGAAGACTTAATCTCTTCTTTCCTTACTTTATTATTATTTTTTTTTTCAGATAGAATTGCTTTTAACACATGGCTGTGATGCGCACTTTGTGTTTACCTGGAGGGTTAAGAATTAGACCAACGAAGGGGCAGTTGATGGTCTGTTCAACCATGGCCGATGGCCAAATATCTCTAGTTTTTTTTTTTTTTACCACAGAGTTGGTGCTGAAAGACCACAGCCACAAGTGCCTAGCACCAAAGAGGAAGAAGAAACTCAAAAAATCAAGACTCGTCCGGATTAGCACTTGCGAAGAGAAAATAAAATCTGTTAATTTCGCGCCAATTTTCATCGCTCGATGTTCATGTTCCAGGTTTCCTCGTTAAATGTTTGAGCGGCACTGCGGGACATCTGAGGTGTCATTTCTACACCACTTCCTGTCAAAGTGACCTACAAGAAAGTGAGAGTTAAGGCGGTGGGACACTTAGCAGAGTCCCCAGTCCTGGCACGCTGCTTTATGTCTTCCATGTCACTTCAATGTTGGAAGGTGATTACAACTCTCCATCCGGCTCCTCTCATCACCATTTTTCAGCTATATGGGCTCCGGTCTGTCACTTAACCTTCACGTGTACCCCATCCCCATTTTTTTTATTACAGTGTTTCTCAAAGAGAGGTCTAAGGTGTCAGTTTGGATCATTTAAAGTTCTCGCAGATCAAGTATTATCTATTATACCTTATTTTCTGATTACATGCAACATAACTCGCGCTGTAGTAGTGATTATTGGGATACATCCTTCTTCTCCTCTTTGCATTTATCCCAGTCCTGCATTACTGCTGCCAATAACTGACAGTCACATGTTGTGAAATGTGATCATTTTTTATGCAAGGTTGTGGAAGCTTCTTAAGCAGCTTTTGTAGAAGAGAAACTGGCAAAACATTACAAATTAACAATTGTATTATTGAGTAAAGAAGTATCTGTTTTCTGTATGTGTGGTCAGATATGAACCTCCATCATATCCATAAAGGTCAATAATAACTTCAATTGCAAAATCGAATTCTCTGCTGGAGATAAGTCATTCATGATGGATGTAAAAAGAGCAAAAATAGAAATCTTTTTTTATTTTTTTCAAAGGAGCTTTTTTCCCTTTATTTCAGTGTGACAGTGGATAGACAAGGAAAGGTGGGAGAGAGAGATGGGGGATGACACGCAGCAAAGGACCACAGGTCGGATTCAAACCCAGGCCGCTGCAAAGGCCCCAGCAACGGGGCGCACACTCTTACTGGGTGAGCTAGAGGTCGCCCCAAAAATAGATATCTCTACCTCTTGGGAATTGAGTAACAAGTGCAAAATTGGTCCAGCAATACTGCAATAAGTGAAAGGGAGTTTTGCAACATCTACGTCTTTAGTTGCATCTTTCAGTAGTCTAAAACCTCTTGACCCAGTGCTTTAGCCGTTCAGAACTAGTGCTACCAAAGCCTTTGGAGGGTCAAATCAAATTGATTCATGTAAGACGCCAGTGAATGCACTAGCTAACCTGAGAAATAATCCCTTATATTCAGAAGAGACTTATTGTCCTCTTTTCTCTCCTGTGATCCACAGCCGAGAGTTGAGAGAGCTTGACCTTGTATGGTGGTGGTGCTATATCTGTGTGTGTGTGTGTGTGTGTGTGTGTGTGTGTGTGTGTGTGCGGTTGAGTGTTTGTGTGCCTTAAGGGAAGTTTGGGCAGCCCAGAACACTGGCAGGGACTCACCGGCACATGATTGATCTTGTGACTGACCTTACATACTGTAACATTACACAAGGCCTGCTGTACTGTAGAGTTTCCAGGAAAGCAGCAGCCCCGGCTTTGATTTCTCTGTGTGGATCAATAAGGTATCACATTATTATCAGAACCACGTAGTGGTTGGTTTATGTGGAGGGAGTTACTTTATTTGCACTAACACGTACCTTTATCATGGCTCCGAAAGATAAAGACATTTTGCTTTCTCTTCGTGAAATTGATTTGGCATTCGAGTCTTGTTGACGTCCGACGGCCATTTCCGGTTAGTATAAAACAGTGGTGCGCATTGATTTATTGTACACCAACTGCAATAATAGACCATTGTAAACATTAATACATACTACACACTGTATACGATTATGGAATTGTGACACGGCGTAATAGTTTCCGGTCAGTTAGCAGCTAATCGATAGTTCGAATTTATAGTCTAAGCTAACAAGCTTGTATGTAAGTAGTATGTTGTGTTTCTTTAGGTTGCTCAGCTTCATATATTTAGCTATGAGTCCCCCCCAAGCAGACTTGACTAAACCAATAAGATAATCATAAGTTCTTGTGTAACTAAAATCCCAATATGCTATTCATAGAAAACCAAAGGAAAGATGCAGAGCTTTACCTCAGCACCATGGTAAGAAGGCAAACAAGAGATAACCCTTGAAAGAATCACGTGTGTGTGTGTGTGTGTGTGTGTGTGTGTTCAAGTGTGTTTAAAGATAGAAGTGAAGGATGCGGTCCAGCACATCCACATGCTAGAGTCTCGCTGGCCTTTCCATATCCACTTAACTCTCCCACGTGCAGGCCTGCTATAAATAGCGCAGGTTTAATGCGTGATTCTCCCGGCAGGCTTTTTATGACTCAACAGGCCAATAGGTTTTCACTGTTGTTACTAAGGCAGAGATTAACCACAAATGGAAGTCACCACACTTTATTTCTTTTTACACTCCATTCCCCCAATATCACCATTATTACACCGAGATACCCTTAACAAGCAGACACTAGCGAGTGAATGTTATAGGTTTGAAAAGATCAAATGCTGGGATTAAGTTTTGCATTCACATCAGCACAAATTGTAGATGTAGACACTGTGAATTCATGTGAAATCCCCCCAAAATGTCCTCAGTTCATTTGCATTCTGCTCTGTTTTAGCTGTTTTGCATGTATTTCTGTAGCTAATAATTCCTACTCACATTTCCTCTGTTTATAAAAGCCCTTAAACTCCGAATGAACTTATGGCAATTCCCCCTTTCAATAAGGTGTCTGTATTCTACGTTAATTTCATGCCCATTTGCTTAATCTGCTCATTCTAATGCTCCATTTGAGCCATAATAGATTCAGACAGAGACACGGTGAGTGATGGGTTTATTTTTTCTGAGATGCTCCTGTGTTATGCCACTGCCATTATACTACATTAAAACAGGAAAAAATAAGCCACTTTTTCTCCTATTTATTTCCCTTTTAGCAACCATAACACATTTATTTTTCCCAGGAAAGGATGACTGAGCACTGTGGTGTTTTTTTTTTTTTTTTAGCACAAACCCTGATTTATATTCATTCTGCAGACTTGTGGATTTCAAACTGTTTTATTTTTGCTCAGGGCCACCTCAGTAGGGGATGTTGGAGAAGTCAGAGTGAGCTATCTTTTTCAATGCATTGAGATATTTCATGGATTCAAACATGAAGGTAGGTAGGTACCGACTCAGTCATCTCGTCTCTAGGCTGTTTCACCGCCTCACTGGCCTAATCCTGTTATGAACTGTGTTTGACCCAAGACGTCGGTTGTTTGCTGACAGATGAAGTCAGAGAACCTAAACCTCTTAGATTGAGATAGTTAAAGACTGAATGGGTGTTTTTTTGTGTGGATCAAATAGAACTAAGCATCCTCACAAGCAAGCAGTAGTATGAGGTCAAAGGTCACTGCACTCGGACAAAAAAACGCAGCACGATGCGCGGTGATCACGTACAAAACGATGAATGAAATGAGAGCAGAGAAGGCGTCGCTCGCCGCTGAGCTGCTCCCTAGCCTTCGTCCTCCTCCTTCTCCTCCTCCTCCTGGCGTGTGTGAGTCATGTTGCGTTGCTCTCAGGGGCTTCATCATTATTCGGAGTCAGCGCGGCGGCGGGAACCACAGCGCAGCCACATTCGCCGGCTGCCCTTTACCTTCTGCTGCTGCAGAGAGGATGTTCAAACGCAACTGTGTGTGTTGTTCATGTCCGTGGTGCTTGGTCATGGCTTCGCAATGAGTGGGATGTCCCATTGTTGTTGTATGTTTGACATAATTATAAGTCCAGTTCGCATGTTTTCTGGATCATGTGCACACACTTGTTGCTTGTGTTGTGCTACGCATGTGTTTGGGAATTTGTGTGTGAGTCATGCCCAGGGATGTTTTTATGGATTGACGATGCTATGGAGAGAAGGAGGGAGAGAGCGAGTGATGACTGAAGAGACTAGAGGGGCTGAGTGGAAACAAAGAAATCAACCTGCCTGTCCTCTGAGATTATGAGGGAGGGATGGAGAGAGAAAGAGAAACATAGAGGGATGGAGTAAAGAAGAAGGGAAGAGGGAGGTCGAGGTGAAGAATGAATATGAATATGAAAGAGCAGAAGAAGAGGGAGAAGAACTGGAAAAGAGAGATCAATACAGCATAAAACAGGAGAGAAACAAGCTGAAGAGGTAAAGGTTGAGAGGAAAAAGAGAGCAGAGAAGAAAAGGAAAGGGCAAAGCTGAAAGAGGATGAGAGAAGAAAAAATAATCAAGGGCAGCGAAGAGGAAAGACAAGGTGATGGCAACACTGGAGAGGAAGGAGAAGAAGATGAGAAAAGAGGGGAGAGAAGAGATGAGGAGGGATGCGGAGGAGAAAGAGGTGAAGAAAATGGAGGAGGAAAAGAAAAAGAAAACAGAGAAGAGATTAAGAGGAAAGAAAGATGAAAAGACAAATTATCCAGCACATCTCAAAGAGAGAGGGAAGAAAAAGAGAGTGAAGAAGAGAATGAGAGCAGAGGAAATTTAAGGAGGAGAAAACAGCTGACGGACAGGAAGGGATGGAAGAAAAGGGAGAAAGGGAATAAAAAGGACAAAAGACTGAAACTAAAGGGGGGGGGAAAGAAGAGAGAGGATGGATGGAGAAAGAAAATTAAAAAAGAGAGGAGATGGGGGATGTTCAGGAGGAAAGAAGGATGAAAGGAGAAAAGAGAAGGAAACATGAAAGAGATTTTGAGGAAAGAAAGATGATGAGCAGGAAAGGAGAAAAAGATAAAGACCGGACGTAGAGGAAAGGATGACAAATGAAGGAAAAGACAGATGCAGGAAAAAGGAGAGGAGGTAAGGAAGGGAAAAGAGAGGAGCAGAGGCCGAGATGAAAGAGGAGAGAGGAAAAGAAGGACGCACAGAGTGAAGGAGTGGTGGAGCGGGATGAGTCAGGCGCACAAGAGAGGGATGTGGGCTGCATTGTAACTAACACACACACACACACACACACACACACACACACACACACACACACTAGGTGAAAACGCACACCTGCATCAGCAGCTGGAGGGAGAGGAAGCAGTGGGGGGGTCTTATAGAGGGCATCCTCTTCCCTTCTTCTTCTCTAGCCAGTCACGACTACCCCTCCCTCCATTTCTCCTCCTTTATTGCTCTTTTATTCTCTCTTTTCGGACCCACATCCCTCTTTTTCTCCCTCTGCCCCACTCAATCTTTTCCTTCCCCTATCCTCTTCCTTCTCTTTATTCCCGCATCCATCTTTTTACTTCCTTTCCTCCCTCCTTACTTATTCACCTACTTACCATTCTCTCTTTCTCTCTCCACTTTGCTGATTGCCTCTTTGATCATGTCTGCCCTGGTCTACTGTGTAATTTTTATGTTATTTAGGAAACCATAAATGATATCAGCTCATGCTATCCATCCAACCCTTGACCCAATACACACAGACGAGGATTTTCCTAGGATCAGGCTTTTTAGAGGTTAAGACCCCCTGCTGTGTTTATGGTCTCGCTGAACCAATAGGAAGACTCAAAACTCTTGAAAGGGTGAAGACTACAATCTTGTAGTTCTTTGACTTCCTGCCAGTTGTGAGGCATTTCCCTTCTGGCTGGCACTTTCGCATAGAGGTGTGAATTACCCCGGCTTTGGGGTTTACATGCAGGCCAAGATTCCTTTGTCTCTGAGCACATGTGTGTCCTGTATCCAGAGGTCAGTTTAATCTGAGGCCTTTTGGTTAAAATCAGGTTTAACCAGACTCTTGGTCCCCAACAAAGGGTTTGACAGATAGGTAAAAAAGACAAGACAACGCCCCGATAAATGTACGTATAATTTTAGCACATTTCCAGACATAATTGACTGTACTGCAACTAATTCCAGGGATAATTTTTTTTTATATTTTACATAGAATAAACTTAAAGTTATTTAATGCCCCGGGACAAAATACCAGAGATGCAATGTACAGTTGAGTCAGTCAGTTGGAGATGAGATTACCTCTGAGGAAAGCTGATAGTGAAGGAAAACCGTCTGATTCAGTTGGTGTAACTGGTCGACCCTGTCCGCTAGCCCAGTGAGATGAATGGACAAGTAAGTCTGTGTGTGTGTGTGTGTGTGTGTGTGTGTGTGTGTGTGTGTGTGTGTGTGTGTGTGTGTGTGTGTGTGTGAATAAGTGAATGAAAGACAAAAAGAGCGGTAACGGATCACGCTTCCTCGTCACCCGTACAATAGGACATTGATCTATTGCACTTCAGGGGAAACTGCTCGCGTGCACACACGCACACACATACACTATACACGTTAACACACACATTCATACGTACACAATGCTTGCAAAGAATCAAGTTTGACTACTTTCTCCCCCCCGACACGCTACCTCCTTTTCTCCTCCTCATACCATTCTTTTGTCCTTCCCGAAAATGTTCCTCTTTCTTCCTCCCTCCCTCAAGAGACCACAGTTGCTTCCCTTCACACTGAGTCACGTACACACACTTCCTGCACTTCTTCTTTTTTCTCTCAGCGACGTGGCTCAGTGTTTCTGTCTGACTCTCAGCCATGTGCTGTGACTGCAAACCACGTGGCCGCTAACTTCTGACTGGAACATTATTTCGGTGGATCACAAAATGGGGCTCCTGCCGGGGTTTCAGGGTTTCTTTAGAGTGTCTGAAAAGTTCTTAAGGGTGTTCTAGGGGTTTTGTAAGAGGTTTCCATGTGCTGTTGAGAGCATTTTCAGGGATCCTTGAGGGGGATTTAAGCAATTCAAATAAAGGTTAGAGGGGGCTTTGAAGGTGTTTTAATGGGGTTCTTTTAGCGGTTTAAGGGCTCCTTGAGGGAAGAGTCTTCAGGTGTTCTTGAGGGGGTTTGAGGGTTTTTGGGGTTATTAGGGTTATTAGGTTAGGAGGAAAATGTTTCAGGTCATGGATTCAGGGTTTTAGGGGTTGTTGATGGGTTTCTGGAAGTTTCTAAAGGGGTTCTAGAGGATCATGAGGATGTTTCTTGGATTGTTGAAGTGGCTGGCATGGTCCTTGATTAGCTCAGGGGATGTTAAGGGAACTTCAGGGGATTCTTTGAGAGATTTCTGACGTTTTTTTTTAAGTTCTTAATGAAGTTTATAGGGGTCCATCCATCCAAAGTGTGTTCAATTTCTTTTGTCGTTTCAAACATGAATCTGTTAATGAACGAAACATTTTGTCATAATAGTAAAGCTATGCAGTAATGCCACTGAAAAAAGTCCTCAAAGTACCCTGTAATAATGCTGCATTGGATTGTCTCTTACATTGTATGTGCACCGAGCAAATCACTTAGGAAACGGCACATAGTTGTCATGATTCAGGCAAGGATGTGACCGCAGAGTCCACAGATTAAACAGACTAAACAGAATAAACAGAGCAGCTCATTTCAATGATTAACACGCCCTCAACCAACAAAGGAGAACTAATCACCTGGTGACCTCTTGGGTCAGAGTTGCACTTTGTTGTGAGCCACAGGGAGACGTGCTGGATAAACGCATGAAAACACTTCCAGATACGTTCTGCTGGTGTACGTGGCACATTTTCTGTCTAATCCTAGATCGTGCCGGGGTATACGCCTCTATTGGTTTCCGTGTCGAACCTCATCTAACATGGAAGTCTCATTATCTGTAATGAGTAGCTGTTGAGAAATGAGGGGCTGTTGACGAGAGCTCCTTGTGACTCCGACAGTGAACAGTGTAATAATATACAGAATACGCCAGATCATGGAGGCTTTTATCCAAAGTGCCTCCCAGTACTTCAACTGCATACATATTTTAGAAAGGGTGGCCCAATGGGAACCAAACCCTTAATTCTAACAATGGCACTGCTGCACTGAGCAATGAACTTCACAGCAAACGCCAGCCTTGGCAGTCGCAACGAGGGAACAGGATTATTTCCCATGTTCGGTAGCTTGTTTCAGAGAGCAGCGGTTACAGAGAAAACATCAATTCCTTTGTGATTCGCATAAGAGAGCGAAGCAGCCGACACATGTTGTTCATTTCTCACTGAGGAGCTTTCCAGCTGTGATCAGCACCTCCAGTTTTTTAGGGGGCTATTTTTTTTACACAGTGGCTCATGCACTTTTGTTGCATCTCAAAATTAGAATAACCGCCTGGGAATTTAGCTTTCATCCCGATGTTTGACTAATGTGACCTTTCCCCCCTCTCCTACTCTCTTTTTCCATCTTCAGTATGGGGAGGAGGAGGTGTGTTCGGATCGCTTGGACACTGACTTCCCGGACATCGACCTTTCCCAGCTGGACACCAGCGACTTCGACAGCGTCAACTGTCTCAGCGAGCTACAGTGGTGCAACGATCAGCCGGCGGACGTGTCATCGGCCTCCATCCACTACAGTACGGCAGATGAGCTCTTTGAGGTGAGCCTTCTTCATCGAAAGTACAGCTCAGTTATGTGACTGATGTTTCTCTCAAGACAGCCATTGACACTGCTGCATGGGTGTGGTCCGCCATTAACATGCATCCGAAATGTAGTCCAATGTCCAATGGTGGTAGTCATGCTTTTATCATGAACATTATTATTTTGATGTGTTCAAGTTCAAATGCATAGATTTAGGTGTTAGTCAATCAGTGGACGACTAACATTTTGTGGACAGGCTTTTAGTTCACTGAGAAATGTATGCAAAATGTTACAAACACAGGTACAGATGCCAAAAACAAGCCCCTTGCACAAACAAAAGAAACAACAAAATGTATTCTAAATAGTCCCATACACAGTACAATGTGGTAAAGTTTAATTTCTGCATTCTTAACCCATCCTAGTATTAGGAGCAGTGGGCAGCTATTTATACAGCATCCGGGGGCAACTTGGGGTTCAGTGTCTTGCTCAGGGACACTTTGACATGTGGCCAGAGGAGCGTGGGATTGAACTGCCAACCTTGTGGTTACGGGGCGACCACAAGCCACAAGCCACCCGTAGAAGAAAACAACCCCCTTCAACAGCATATTCTATTCCTAATTGCTTCAGCTTTCTTATTCTTATTCTTTATTTTATAAAGGACAACACACATTAACCAACATTTCTGTAAACGTGCTAGTGTTAGCCAGCCGGCTCATTTTCAGATGATATTACACCAGAGCAACAGGAAACAGCAAGACAGGTTAAACTATACAGACAGAAGTCAACAAGACACCATACACACAGCTAGATCCATAAATAAGCTTTCTCAGTAAGCCATGCAGAGCTACAGGAAGCAGCAAGACATTAGCACAGTTACACATCAACAGTATCCCCATTCAGTATAAGAAGCCAGCTTTAAAGCTAATCCACAAAGTTGGCACATTTTTGGCATATTTTTATGCCAGGCAAAAGGTACTACTATGATTATTCAGTTCTTTGACCAGAGTCATTACAGAGTTATTTTACAAAGTAAGTACAATAAAAATGTTATTATAACAGGGTAATTTTATATAGCACATTTAATCTGGGCCTCGGGGTCCGTTTGTCTTTACTGTTGACTTGTGCAACACCCCAACCCTTCACCTCATTCCTGTGCTGAAATTTGCAGCATGTCTCAGAGGGGGCTACCGAGGTATTCCCAGTTACACTGTGTGTAACGTGATGATGGATGCAGTCCATCAGTTTGGAATGGCCCAATGCTTCTACAGGGCCAATTAAAAGCCCTGAGGGTCCGGTATCAGGTGCCCTTGCTGGATGAATTCAGGGAATACCCTTCTGGTTTGTTTCTATATTAAAGCAACACCCCGGATCATTGATTGTCTATAGGTTTCCAGCCCAGGCGATGTCTCGAGGTCCCATTACAGAGGCTTAATTGAGTGCATCTCGAGAACAAAAAGACGACAACAAAGAGATAGAGTAGCATTTAGGTCCAGATCATCGGCTGTGTAACGCAATGCTGCTGGTGGAAATTGCTCTGATGCTGCAATGCACCGCAGAGTATTGGTTAAATGAAGACACGGCAAGACATGACGGGAATGCGGGTGAAGTAAACACACAGACTGTCTCCGTCTGTACTCTCTTTATTCTTATTCGATCCCCATTAGCCGACGCCCGAGTTGCTATTTGTCTTCCTGTTGTCGATACAAAACTTTGGTCTGCAGTTTGCATCTCAAGACAGCAACAATAACACTTATTGGTATCTTTATAAGAAAGATGCAACAACAAGACGCTTCATTAATGAGATCTGCTGACATTACCTGATGAAGAGAAGAAATAGCCAAAATATGGAAAGAAATGCAGTTATTTTCCCCTCTTCTGTTTTTTCTCTCCCTCTTCCTTTCCTTTACTATTTAACTTACTGTCTGGTATCTTGTTTCTAGCTCTTTAAGTTTTCTCCGTTCATGTTTGCTCCATTTTTCCCCTCTCCCTTTTAACTTTCTTCATTGAATCTTTTCCTGACTTAAGTTTCCTAGTTTCTTTCTTCTTTCTACCTTTATCTGACTTTTTTCATCAATCTATCTATCTTTCTTTCTTAAACCTTCTCCTTTTCTATGCCATTTGATCACTCTCATAAATACACAATTGGCCCTTGTGCCACCGTTGAAAAGTCAACTTTCCATACCTCTACCACCCACCAACCCCCAACCATTGCATATTATATTATAGCCAATATCGTATTGATCACATTAACACAGCAGAGCAGACGGTCAGACAGCGTGTGATAAACACACAGTAATGAATAGAGACAGATAAAGCCCCCCCCATGTCTCGGTCTTTCCATACGTCACTTATTTACAGAAGCGTATCGAAATCTAGTCCGACGTCGGGTGGGATGGATCTGTGTTTGTGGGAGGTAGGGCTTCATTTAACCTTCAAGAGTGTAGAGAGAGAAATGAATAGAGTTGCAAAGGTTATATATTGCTATAATAACAGTAATAATGATGTGAAGGCATCTACATTGTCAAATATATAATTAAATGTTATGCTTCCTTCCATCTGTCATTGATGTTACTTTCTGTGTCTCTCTGTTTCTTTCTTACTCACTTTGGAATCTAATTACTATCCAGGAAATCTAATTGATATCCATATAATCCTATTAGTATAATCAGGTAAAATCCATGAGTGCCATCAAATGTTCAAACATACTGGTAATGCTAACAAAGCCTCTCTGACTATGATAAACCCACATAGACAGATTCCAACAGACAATTCCAATTTCAATTTAAAATGAAAATAAAATTTGAGCATGAAAAAAGGCAACTTAATGACTTCATAACCATTAAAAGAAGTTAGATTTCAAGCCCATGCAGCACAATATTGTGAAGGGTGTAAACCAGGCAAAAAAAAAAGAAACTTGTAGAGACAACTGTAACTATCAGGAAAGCATCATGTATACCCCCACAAAGTTTGACTTTGATTCTGCTTACTTACGACTACGTTCTTCACTCCTGTAGAGAATGTCAAAGTCTAAATTGCAGCACTCAGCTAAGAGAAAGAGAGGCAGCAAGCCCGAGAGACAGAGAATCAATTAAATAATAAATAGTTTGGCAGCCGGGAACAGATAGAGCCGGATGATAAAAGAGAGAGACAGATGAATGGAGCTTGGTGGCTTCCCGTAGGCCAACCATGCTATCACCTCTCCACCAGACTCTGCGCTCAGCAAGATGGCAGCTTCATCACAGTAAACAACCCCTGTGTGGATGTAACAGGAGGCATGACAGGGTAGTAATTTAGGACTGAAATGACAGATAAATGGTATTTTCTGCTGTGTATCTTCACATTTGACCATTTCCATGCTTGCAAACTTTGGAAAAGCATGTACGCCCTCATGGCAAACCGATATAGTAGTCGAGAGCAAACAGACCGAGCCAACTGGTCAATTTATTTGATAAAAGTCCTGTTTCAGCAAACCTGTGTAGTGTCCTTTCTAATGAGGTCCAACTCTGGTTACATCATCCATCACCATGTTAATTAAAAAGACAAAAAAGAAGCAAGAATGGACTTTAGACAACATCTGATTAGAGTGGAGGAGGTGGAAGATAGAGGAGAGGGGGGATTCAAGGAGTGATTCAGCAATGACACAGAGCTCCCAAAGGCTTTTTTATTTCTTTTATCTGCTGAGGACAATAATTCCCAGTTCTAAATGCAGTATACATATATGTTTATCAGAGGATAGTTATTTTCCAACTGACTTACACCAAATGATTCATACGTGGCTGTTGTTGCATTTCTGTGGATTTCAGGGCGGGGGTCACACAAAGGTTAGGAAATTTAGAATTATGCTTTTTTTTTAATTATTATTTAACTATGATGATAGCCTGTTGGTATCTACTGTACACGCCTTGTTTCTTGCCTTATAACAGCTGTTCCTTACAAATAACAATAATTGATGTTGCTTCGGAGGTCCTATTAGCTGTTGTGCGGTTTTCTTCTGGGCAAAAATTAGACAATGTTACATCAATGATTGACAGCATACATTCAACAATTAAACAGGAAAGATTCCAAGGAATCAGACCAGAATGCACTGCAGCCACAGGTATTTTGGGTTAAAAGTAAAGGTGATTGTCAGCTTTTCTTCCCATGGAAACGTGTAACATGTTGAGAGCAATAAATTGATGATCCTCCCCTGAAGTGGTGTTGAATTGTGGGAAATGTAGGCAATCACTGGTTACTCATTGTCATTTGAAACTGTACTTGACGGGGGTTTGCCCTTTCTGAGCACCTTCAAGACTTTCCGTGCACGCTGGCTTAAGAGTTAGCAAGTTAGCAATGGTTGGCAAGGCTGAGAATTAACTTACAGTCACCACTTTTACTACAGCTACTAAACAGACTTTACGTTAGGATGGTTACAATGTGCATCATTTTACTTTTTAAAGTGTACAGTCACGCTGTATTCTCACCCATGTTCTCACTGTGTCTGACCTCCTCCAGATAGAAGAGGAGAATGCGGCTCTGCTCGCCGCTCTGACTGACAGTTTGGATGGCATGGTGGATGCCGAGGTGGGCGGGCTCTCCGTCTTCCCCGCCCTGGGGGAGGAGCCTGACCAGGAAGAGGAAGACGAGGACAGTCTTTCTCTCAGCACCGAGGACTTCAGCCAGTCCCTGGGGGCCGAGACAGAGGACCCGTCTCTAGTAAGGAGGCCTCTTATACTTCCTGTAGACGGGGCACTTTTTCTTTCTTTTACCATAGTTATTGAGCTAACATTAAGTGGAGAAACCTCTGATCAGAACACTCAATTCCATCTCCCCTGAGGGTCCCTGACCTCACTTTTGCAACCCATATCTGAACATTTACCCCCTTTTAAGAACTTGATAGCTCCACCTCAAATATCCTCATGTTTCTTTTTTTTTGTCAGTAGTCCTCGAATCAAAAAGTCTCTCGCAGCTCAAAACCGGGCGCCTGTTGAAGTGGAGAGCCTTTCATACACGCTTCAAACAGCATCCACTCCCCTCTCTCACCCCCGCCAAGCTGTGTCTCTCCTTTCTCATGCTCTCCCTCTCACTTTCTCCCCATTATCTTAATCTGTGTTGCGTTTGCTTACCTTGATGTTACCCTTGTTGGCCCGCAAGGTTCAAAGTCTGCCTTTAACTCCAGGAAAACAGAGAAGCGCTGAGGCACACTGTAACCTTCCATCCAGTCCCGTGTGTGTGTGTGTGTGTGTGTGTGTGTGTGTGTGTGTGTGTGTGTGTGTGTGTGTGTGTGTGTGTGTGTGTGTGTGTGTGTGTGTGTGTGTGGGTGTGTGTGTCTATGTGTGTGCATGTCTGTGTGGTTGTTGAATGTCTGTATTTCTAAGGACCACACTCATGAATCACTTTGTTGAGTACAATACTATCATAATTGATAGAAACATATGGCCAAAACTACACTGTAAAAAGCAACCTATAGAATCTACTCAATAAATGTGAGGTAACAATTTGCAATCCGTCTGTTTGGGTAGATTTCACCACATGTTTTGAGTGAAGCATATCTACATTTAACAGCTATGATACACTAAAAGAAATTAGGTAAAGTCTACCTAATATTTCTCAATACATTACACAACTGATTACTTATAAAAAGTAAGTATCATTACCTCTTGATTGGACAGGAGGAGGTACAAAAGAACCCTCTCCACTCTGCATATTCAACTGAAACAAGTTTCTTAAACCCTTCATATGTGGATTCCAGTTTGTTTGTTATACAAAACATGAACATCTTACATTTGCAAAGCCTTATGGGGTTGTTGAAAATAACCAGTCAGTCTGTGCCTGAACAAAAAACAGCATTTTCCTCATCTCAACACCGTGTCCCTTTGGTTAAATGAATTGACAGCCTAGTACCAGTCAGAAACACACTGAGTTCAGACCAATATGTATCTTTTGAATAACATTGATCCATGAGATGATATGCATTATTTGAATGTAGTGAATTCCAATGTGACACTCCTCTTTGGGAGATTAAATTGTCTGATTGCATTCTACAGTGAGCATTCTTCAGCACCAACAGTAAGTTCCCAGGAAACAGTCTGTGCCTGAATACGGTGACAAACAGTTCATCAGAGCGTAGATCAATCCCCTCAACAGCACACATGCCTTGGTTCGGTTTCCACACACGTTCAGCACTTTGTTTCCCTCCATCGCAATCTACGCATCTGCTGTATGCTCCTTGGCTGCAGGATTATGGATCACAAGCACCTTCATGGTTTAGTCCATGTTGTCCTCATTTTCATCCTCCATGTTAAAAAAAGAAACAAAAATATGCACTTTTAAGTTAAGGACAATAACAAGATACTATCCCAATACATTTATCAATCATGTTTTCTTGGTTAAGCCAAATCAACCCAAGTAGAGTTTGTTTTAAATAATCAGCACTTCAATACAATTCAGTGACAAATTAAAACTGTGACTTTATTGCCTATTTCTCACCTGAAATTTCTCATCCTATTTTAGTAACTGATTAGCAGTAATGTGAGAAAGTTTGCATAAAGTATGTTGGTTTAAAAACCTGCATTATTAATATAACCAAGTTACATCATGATTTTAATTGTGGATAAACCTCGTGCCTCATTACAAACTAAACTGACATTAGAAGGGGTGGCATGTCTGTCCCACAATGGTGGCTGTGCCAAGTATTCACAGTTTCTATGTATATAGAAGTATATGTATATATATATATATATATATATATATATACATAGTTTGAAGTAACGTAACTAACATCTCTTCCAACAATCTCCACATTGCTACGTTTTAGTAACAATAGAAGCTACTGTACCTTTCAACTCTGGCATTAGCTAGCTAGCTGGCACAGTAGCTTGCTAACTTTTAATGACAGACTGCCATTGAGTAACTTGTTAACAGCCTAGAGAAGCAAGCCGAATATACAATCTAAACCAACCATTAAATAAGTTTATTACACACAGCAACCTGTTAAAAAGGAATCTTACCTTAGCTAAACCGAACAGCTTGACTCCAGTGTCCCGCCAGTGAAACGATAGATCTTGGCCAAGAACCAGCACTGACGCATGTTCACTTTGAACTGCAGACTTATCATTTTGGGGTAGATTTTATTATATTTGTTTAGGCTGCAAATGTTACTGTTATAAAATATGTAATGTAGGTAGAATTTACCCATTATTGTATATTTGCTTACTGACTAATATATTTGCAGTAAAATTTAAACAATTTGCATGTGTTGTATTTACTACCCTCCAAAATCCGTTTTTACAGTGTAGGAACCATGATAGAACATAATCTTCTCTTTTAAATCTGGATCAGGTTTAGGCTTTTAGGGCCAGGGATCAAGGCAGATCAGAAGGGTTAGTACAAGTTCAGTAATCCAAACTTGTATGTGGTCTTTCAGCATGTGCTCAAGTTTATTTGTTTGCTTGTTTTCAACACACACACACACACACACACACACACACACACACACACACACACACACACACACACACAAACACACACACACACACACACCTCTTTTCACACATTGCGGCTGGATGCCTCTAGGTCTCTGGGCCCCTCCGTCATTCCCTGAACCAGACTTCTAGGTAAACCTTGTTTTTCTCTACTCCCTCTGTCCCCCGCTTGTTATCAGCCCCTGCATGCACCTGAACTACGTCCCCCACCACAAAACACTAAAGCGCTATCTCATCATACAGGAACAACAAATTGCAGTATCCCTTTACAGTGAATATTGTGGCTTACTTTTCCCTTGGTTGACTCTGCTGTCAGGAGAATGCAGGAAGCTATTTCACTGAAATAAACGTCTGATGATTACTGCTGTAATGCGGCCCTGTTGCACTTGTCAAGATGAATTCCGCCCACTTCCTTAATTTGACTTAAATTTTACAGCAAAGGGGCTGCTTATTGGGTTTTCTTGTGCGCTGTGATTTAGCGGCAGTCTACAAAGATACTATTGTTTGGCAGCCATGAGTCATGCCGGATGGCTGAATACCTAAAGCGTAAATATTCACCGAGCTGCACTGCCTTCAATTACACACCGAGTCGTACTATAAAACAAGTCTGTCAGTGAAGTCAGAGGAGCTTTGTGAAGCTCTGCAATGAAAGGTTGGATGTTTAGCAATAGTTAAAGTTCAAGGATGTAAACTAAGGGAACGACAGGACTCAACAGGGTCACCTCTTAATGCTTGCACAAGACCACCTGATGATTAGAAATAAGAAGTTGTGAAAAAGCAGTTCTTCATATTAAAAGGAGATGCCATGCCTGCAGTGTGACTCCAGGGAAGGCAATGTCTGTCCATTAGTCCAACACTTGTGTCAAGAAATACTTCAATATTGAATTAATTGCCATGGCATTTGGTACATATATCCACGGTGGCAAAAGGATGATTTCTAATGACTTTGGTGATCCACTGACTTTTCCTCATGTCTGGTTTAGATTTAAATGTCTCAACAAGTAATTCCATGGTTTGCCATGGGATTTGGTACATATATTCATGCTCCCCTCAGGATGAATTTTAATAACTTTTGTGATCCCCTGACTTTGATGATCTAACCATCATGAGGTCATAATTATAATTTGTCCAATAATGCTACTGTACTGTACTGTACTGTACTTTGTTTGCACGGTGGCATTAGTATTAAGTTTTAAGCACCGCCCACACAGAGCTGCTAGCATTGCTCTAGTTTACTCTTGTTTTAATTCCACATGAACAAGTATACCACACCTGTGATCTACAGCTCTGACTTTAGAAATGTATGGTTTTTTAATTAGCATTTTGCATAGAGTAACGCTGATTTGATCCTTTCAAAGACTTGGCAAGTTTAGCGACTGATATGGACTTTAAAGCTATATATATTAATGAACGTCCGTTACATTCAAGCCATTAAGCTAATTAAGACTATCAGCTCCACACAACTCTCTCTGTATTTCTCAGTATGGCAGTCGGACTCAAATGACCCATCTGATTGGTAGAGTGCTAACCCGGAAACGGGGAGTGGAATGAGCGTGACTAAAGTCTCTCAAAATCTGACAAAAATCTTTTAAAGTGACCTTTGTTGATCTGAAATGAAGACAGATTCAGCAACTGCGCGGTATATTTCTCGCTTAAAATGTTTTCAAAAACTATTTTAGTACAATATGAGATCGGACTCTGAATGAGTCTGTCTTTGAATTTCCGGAGAAACCAGACCCACGTGACGCGTTCGTCCAATCAGCTGCCGGTTTTAATTTTTGGCCGACAATACAGATTAGCGCCGCCTGCTGTTTTGGAGATGTATTAGGTCTCGTCGCTTTGGTGTGTTCCGAGGCACTTTTTTTTACCAATTTGGGGAGACTGATCAGCCCAACTGCCTTTTCTGCCAACGTTTGGCCGTCGGCTCTGTGTGTCCGGGCCTTAAGACTGACCTTTACAGAATCTGACTGGCATCAGAGAGAAAAATGACCAGAGGAAGGGGCATTCCTTCCAAATCGGTGGAAATGATAATGACTTTAATGACATTAGATAGTTCAGTGCAGCAATAAGTGTGGTTTGGCAGTCGAGGAAGCCAAAAAGATGCCAAGCCTCATAGCGATAGCCATTAGTGTGTGACTTACACTATGCTGGCATAGTAACAGCAAACAGGACGCAGTGAGACAGAACAGGCTTTGTTGCTGTAACATGGAGGTATTGTTTGGTCCAAAACAACAGGTCAGCCATGCTGAGAGGTCAAGCCACCACATGCCATCGTCTTCGCTGTTGTGTTGCAAAACATTGTGGCCCCACACACATGACTGCCCTGCCCTCCGCCGCCTCACCTTGACGACTCCTTGGTTATCCGTCAACTTGTGTCAAAATAGGAAACAGTCTAGGACGCTTAATCAGTTACGCCTGCCAGTTTTCTCAGGTTCCACTTCCATCCAGTGAGAAAAAGACACTGAAGGGCAAATGAGAAAGTTCCGATAGTTAGCGTTATATAGTGAGGAGAACCTGATTAAATACAGCGGCAGTCATCTTAGCAACCCCCTCCATCACACTTACGTCGTCTGTCAGCTTGGTGTCTTTCTGACATGGCCACAATGGCTTTGGGTGCAAAATGGGCTGCACGATATGAGGAAAATATGCGATATGCGATAACATTGTTGAATATCGCTAGAACGATATTACTTGCGATAAATAAACAGATATTGAAGTGTATTCAGTTGACATTGACATTGAATTAAACGTAAAAGGCATCACTAAAAAAATGAAAGACAGTTACACTTTATTCTGATAAAAAATCTGAGTGTCTCGCGATATGTCGCAACCCTTCGTGATACCTGTGTTGTGCCAGTTAATATTGTGATGACGATAAAAACGGTATATTGTGCAAACAACATTCTTTGTGCTTTGAGATTTCTGCTTGCCTGAATGAAACTGACTTTTGACACTTTGGGGGCGGAAACCAAGGAGGCACTGGCCCTCCTGTGATTGGTCACTTTGAAGGCGATCTCACAATGATTCATGTGTAAGAGACCTGAAAAGAACAGGAAGCAGACTGACACTGAGAGAGCAGGTTGAGAACTAATGCTGTGATTAACTTCAGTGGCACAAATGTAGTTTCCAGCTTGATGCAGGTTTTTTCATGGAAGACACGTTTTTTTCTGCTTAAATGTGATCCAAATGTTTAACCTAAGTATTACATGTAAATACCAATAATTCATCCTGCATTGTATTGCTGCAGTAAGCACTCATGGTTTATCCTGCAGTAGCACTTCTTATGTCAGATACTGCAACAGTAGAGCTGAGAAAGTCGGTTTTATTCCAGACACACAGCGCTCAGTCAACTGCTTGTTGCTTCATTCCTCTGACAGCTGGCAAGATAACACGCTTTTCCAAAAGTTTCCCCTCATACTCACAGGTCTCTTTTTCTGTCACACAGCCACATACTATTACTGCTGCTGCTTCTAGGCTACTACTACACTTTCTACCTCTAAAGTACTTCTGTCTCTGTTGTTGCCACTCTGAAATCATTTCCCTCGGGCTTCATCTTGGGACGCCTCCAGGCAACAAATTGGTGACTAGCAAGATGAGTCAAGCCTCCTATCGCCGATAGTTTTCTACATCTAAAGTTATGAGATGCCTGATAGCATTTACATGTCAGGAACACAAGTGAATAATAGTTTGTTTCTCCAAAGCACAGGAAAACTACTTTTCTCCCCACTTAGGATCAACCAAAAATAGCCATACAAGCAGTTGGCAGTAGGAATGCAATTAAAATGCAATTTTTTTTAAGTTTGAGCTCGCAAAATTGGTTCAGAGATGTTGTACAATTTGTCATAGATGCATTAAAAGTTGCATGTGGCACGTTGATTGACAAATTAATGCCATTTTTAGCATTTTAGATTTCCTTGTTGTGAACTCATCGAACTCCATCTTCACTGTCTCTGTAATAACTACACTAGATATTATTACTATTTACCTGTAACAACCACTTAACTGTAGTAATGCCAAACCGTTCCCAGCTAAATTGCTGATTACACTACAAGTACCTATATTTATATCAGAGCCCTTCCATGACCCGGTGTTTTTCTGTTTCTGCCTGGTTCATTCATTTGTTTTCCAGTCTTGTATCTTCTCCTGTTTGTCTCAGAAAAAAACATCTACTACAACAAAATCGAAAAATAATTTTGCCTCATTTAAATAAGTTTCATAATGATATTTCCAGACTTCTAAAGATCTTTTTTAGATTAACTTGTATAAAAAAATGCAATTTCTCAAAACTCAGTGAGTCTCCAGTAGTTCCAGGACCTCTAAAAGAAAGCAGACTATTTCACTTTACCGTATATAAATCATATCTGTCTGCATCATAGCTCTGTTTCCATTGTGTATACTATCAGTAGCAAAAATAGCAACCTAACATTCACATCCACTCACACAGAAAAGCCTGGTGTAATAACATTATCATGTTTACTCTACTGAAGCTGCCAGCTGTGTGTGTGTGTGTGTGTGTGTGTGTGTGTGTGTGTGTGTGTGTGTGTGTGTGTGTGTGTGTGTGCGCGGGCACGCTCCATCCCTTATTTCCATCAGTTGAGTGGTTTACTGTCACACCACTGCTGTCACTCATGTGCTCAGGCCTGTGTGAGTGTGTCGCTGACCTCTTCTGGTGAGAACTGATACTGCAGGATGGGTGTGAGTGTGTGTGTGTGTGTGTGTGTGTGTGTGTGTGTGTGTGTGCACACGTGTGTGTGTGTGTGCGACGCCGACACGCCGTGCCTCTCCTTTCTCATGCTCTCCCTCTCACTTTCTCCCCATTATCTTAATCTGTGTTGCGTTTGCTTACCTTGATGTTACCCTTGTTGGCATGCAAGGTTCAAAGTCTGCCTTTAACTCCAGGAAAACAGAGAGGCGCTGAGGCACACTGTAACCTTCCATCCAGTCCCCTGTACATGCCAATCCTATTAGTAGAATAAATAAGATATGATCAAAGACATTTTTAAAGGAAATCGGACAATTGAAAATGTATTTAGGAATATTAATAATAAAGTTTAGGAACAAAGATGGGTGACACAACCAACATAAAATGTCTTAGGAACCCATTGGCTGTCGGTCTGATGAAGATCTAGCCTCTGGGGGCAAAGGTCAGTATTTCAGGGGTTCCGGTGTAGCCTGCGGATATCCTGGCCAAGACTTCCTGTTCCGTGTGCCATTGTTTACAGTCTCATTAGCAACTTGAGACACGAGAATGGAGATGAGAGTTGAGAGACTAATACTGTATTGATCATCTGCATATGAATGCAAATACATAAAAAAAAGCTAATAAAAAGCTAAAGCGCCATCACCTTTATGTAACCGAAGGCCACTCAAACATGTTTGGTCATAACTATTTGGACTACAAATGAAAACCAGAACGCTTCCGATACCAAAATGTTTTCTCGTTGCTGCAGATTCTGCATTCAGATGCAGATATCTGTATATAGAGATTACATTATGCAATTGCACCTCCACTTTTTCTATACAGTATATATGTGTGTATGTGTGTGTGTCCCACCACAGAACAAGGCCTGCATTGATGCTGCCAGTGGAGCTCTGGAAGGCGTCCAGAGTAGAGTAGAGTGTTTGAGGAGGCCCGGGTGGTGTCCGGGGGGAGACTTTCAATGTTTCACACAGACACAAACCTTCAGTCTCCTCTTCACTTTCCTCAATGGGACTCACAGAGGAGCATCAGCACACGCTCGGAGCCAAGTTGGCTCGCCCACAAAGGGCCGTGGTGGTTGCATTGGTGATGCAGGCAGTCATCCTGTCACTACATTTGACCCAGATAGTATTCTGTGGTTACAGCCAGCTCTGTTGGGTGGTCATGTTTTACTCATTAAAGCATTCCAGTAATATACAACGCTAGTGTTGGTAATAAGCTATGACCCCTGGACAATGATCTGTAGCTTCATGGCAAACGACCACCATTAGAACCAATCTGTTGTAGTTGTTTAGGTTTCATGTCTCATCAGTTTGATCTATTGCTTTCCTCTCTATAATGTTTCACATTATTATCACATAAAGATGCGTGCCAACAAGTGGTATTAAAAACCTGTCTTAGATCTTTGCAGTCCCCCAAATAAAGTTGAACTAGAGGTGAGTCCACAGGTTTGATGTATACAGCATTTATAGATGTTTTGGCACCGTCATTGAGGTCCAGTGGATGATTAAATAGCAAAGTGAATGGCTAAATATATAACAAGGGGGCTGGGTAATCCCAAACATGAAATATTTGTAGTGTGCTTAGTATATTGGATATTTAAAAGATCTGAGTTAGCTGAGCAGATATTAGTTAGCTACTGTAAAACACCAACATTATACCATGGCCGTGGGAAATACTGGTTTCTGATTGGCTCCAGTTCTTGTTTCCAAAGATTTTCTCCACTGTAAATTCCCATATCAAAAGGTTTCTTTCTGTGACATTCTCATTGTTTCACAACATAGAAACACAGATGTTTTTGGAATAATTGAATCATAATCATGATTTTATTTTAATTATTATTTATGTTGGTGCTATTGGTTTTGAATAGTCATTCTTTGTTTCTGACAAAGTGTTTGGTATGGTGGCTATTAGGGGTGCACGATATTGAAAAAAATGTGATATTGCGATATCGATAATGAATATTTCGATATCGATATTAATTTTGATATTTTTAAACATATGTAAAATTAACAAAGTTATGGGAAAACGCATCAAAAATAGATTTCATATTTCCCAGTGCTAAAACGATACATTTAAAATGTTGCCTGAACTGAAAGAATTATATATATATTTAAAATGTAATGATTTATTAAAAATGTAATAACAATAACATATAACAATATCTTATTTCACCAGTAAATTCCTGTTAACGACACAAAAAAAAACACTGGCTGGGAAAAGGGTATTTTACAATTACTTTGAATGCAGCACGAGGTTGGCGAGGCCAAACCTTATATATATACGTCAATGGGCCAAACACTGTATGGGAAAGCGTATTTTACAATTTCTTTGAATGCAGCACGAGGCTGGCGAGGCTCAGTCTGTGCTGTTTTTCAGACAACGGCAGCTACAGTCTGGTGTTACAGTTCTCTCAAGTGAAATACAGACACACTCTTCACCGTTTAGCTGTCAGCATTTTAACCTCATTTTTACTCGGTTAAAATGCTCGGTTAGCTGCTAGCTAACGGTAGGCTAACGTTACCTGCTGTCAGGTGTAGCGCTAACTAGCTAACGCTAATGCCAAGTTTGTTAACTAGCCTCCCGTGCGGCAATGTTTCAGTTGAGTTCCCCTTAACGTCCATTTTCGGATCTTCAGAGAGAAGCGCAGGCATTTAAGTGACACCTAAATAAGGCGCTCCACGCAGCTGATGTTTGTTTATACTTCTCCGCTGGTGTGTGGTAGAGCGAGAAAGAAGTGAGAGAGTGAAGGCGTTTTTCTTTGGAGTGAGTAGCGACTCTAACGTTATAGTGAGAGAACCAAAGTGGTCTAAGGAAAGCCGTTCCACTCCCCATCCAGCCCCATTGTACCGGATTTTGGTTGCAGTTCCACCAGAGTTCCACTGGGAGTGATCGCGGTCCAGTGCAAAATGAACGAGACTCTATGGAGCTAGACGGCTAAATGTGTCTCTTTCGCCTGATTGTCGTTGAGAAACCTCAGATTTGATTGTAGTTTTTGCAAGTTCAACATGGGTTATAGGTCAAAAGTTGAATGAACGAGTACTTACGTCCTTTTGATTTCTTAAAGGGTGAGTCGTTGTAGCCCATAACACGCTAGCATTCTGCTAATGAATGCTGATTGGTCAGTGAAGGACTGATTACGATCGGAGATCCCGCTTGACGGCATCCGAAGCAGAACCTGAATATCAGAGTGAATATTTTGGTGTGGTCTTTAAAACATTAGCAAACCTCTTTCTAGCACATAGATTGACAGGGAGAGCCTAACCTGTCAGCTGTGTTGTTGATGCCTCGAGAGAACAAAAGAAGCGACTCAGAGCTCGCCGTAAAGCAGTATCTCCGGCCGTATATGTGTATGACGTCATTGACATTTTAAAAGGCTTTTTAGAACAAAAAAGCCACTTTAAAAAAATCTAACACACAGCAGTGTGTATTTTCTTAGCCTCCCCTTTCGAATGCAACATTCAAATTACTAGACAAAAAATTATATCCTGAGAAAAGTGGATTCTGAGGGGTATAGCTCCATAGAGCCCCATTTATTCTGCACTGGCCTGTGAGCGCCCCCTATATGGAACTCTGGTGGAGCTGCAAGCAGTTTCTCCTCTTGTTGCTTCTATACTCTTTGTTACATGTCGGGCGGGATGCAACGTAAACAAAATATCGCGTAATTAACGCGAGACTTCCGGTATAATATCGCGCAATGTGATATCGCGATAACGATATTGAGTCGATATACTGTATTGTGCACCCCTAGTGGCTATAGCTCTAAATACTGCATTACATGTTAGCCCCAGGTGCCTCTGCTATGGTGAAAAAACAAGTCAGAAACACAAAGCAGAGCTGTAGCAACACAGCAACATTTTTGCTGAATTCAACCACAGTTGCCCCAAAATCTGAAAGTGAAGTGATTTAAACGGCAAATGAATGTATTTTTGGGTTTCTACTTTAGCTTCCACTCACTGAAAGCGACATACACAAAAGACATTAAAGCTTGGTGATTGTTTTTTCAATGTTGGAATACACATTGGTAGACATAGTTAACTCCCTTCTTTACAGTGTCACATACAGTCCTTCTACAGTCTTCTTTTTTAAGTGTCTCATCTTTTTTAACTGATAATTCAACTGGGAGTTTACACATTCATTACACGTTTTAGATGTGCTTACGTAACCCCGGACAATGATGGTGAGCTTTTACTTACAATGACACCCGGAATACTTTAACTCCTTACTTATCCAAACACAAAATCAGCAATGGATTTATCATGAGAATTAATCTTTTTCCTCACTCTCCTTGCTAGAGTGTACAAACACAATCTGTCCGTTTCCCTTGAGACGAGGGTGTCCAATATGGCTGCCGGAGGGTGTATTGCATTAAGTGAAGCCTCAGTGTGCAGAGACCTTTGCTGTAAATCATTTGGGAAGCCCTGACATATTCCACTGCTCCAATTTTCATTCCCATCACATCTGTAGTTTCTACACCATCGTCTTCTTCTGGAGAAAACGCTGCGCAGCTTAGTGGGGGGGATTTTCTCCTTAAGCTGATTTATATCAGCTGATAGCCCTGTTATGAAGCTAGGCACTGGAATAAATGGATGAATAGACGGATGGAAAAAAAAACAATGAAATGACAGTGGGGAGTTCGGAGCGTTTGTGTTAATATCCATTTGAAAGGTAATATCCTAGGAAGGATTCAGGAGGGGGTTTGTTCTCTTTCCTCTCTGTGCCCTGTATTACTGTTTGATCTCAAGGAAGGAGGGTATGGAAAGAAGAGAGAGGTAAAAGTCAATATTAAGGGGGGGTGTATGGAGAGAAGGAAAAGTACACAGGTTTAGATGATGGTTGCCAAATGTTAGAGATGGAGAGAAAGCATGAAGATGAGAAATGGGAAGGGAATGGCAAGTAAGAAGGCAAGGTAGCAAATAGGGCTGCACGATAACACGTGCGATATCCGATAATGTTGTTGAATATCACGATAACGATATTACATGCGATAAATAAAATAAAGTGTACTCAATTCTGCTGCTTTCAGTATTCTGCCAAAAATACAACAACCTGCTTTCATCTGCCCTGTGAAAACAAAGGCCTTAAAATACCCCCCAAAAAATGATAT
This sequence comes from Perca flavescens, assembly GCF_004354835.1. Taxonomy (NCBI): domain Eukaryota; kingdom Metazoa; phylum Chordata; class Actinopteri; order Perciformes; family Percidae; genus Perca; species Perca flavescens. The sequence continues at coordinate 6,088,605 of NC_041340.1, read as the reverse complement.
ATTGATATTTTTTCAACTAACACAAAAAAATCTTTTGCAATGTGTTTATCGCGCCAGTTGATATCCCAATGACGATTTTTAAAAAAGAAAAAAGAAATATTGTGCACCCGCGCTTCATTGAATTTCTTCACTTTGACATTCAGAGCACTGGGCAGAAATCACATCGCGTCAACACCCGCCATGGGCCATCGCAATGCTTTGTTTTAATTAAACAGTCGGAGCCCAAAGCTGTATGAATGAAAACAGAAAGAAAGAGCTGGAAGGTGCTACGAGGATTAAATGAAAGGAAGAGAGGATGGAGATTGGAGGTAGAGAAAGATAAAAGAGGGGAGAAAAGTAAGATTGAGAGGATGAGATGGAAAAAAAGGGTTCTTGTTGGTACAAGAAGACATCATGGAGGAATGAGAAAGTGACCAGGGATTGATAGAAAGACAAGACTTCAAGGCTGGAGGAAAAATTGAGCAGCAGAAGTCATATTCTGTGTTATTATAGGGAAAGCAATGGCGGAATCCAGCTCTTTAATGGGAAATGTGAATGTGCCACGTAGCTGTCAGCTTTAGTGATGTGATAAATGTATAGTATCATAACCTCATGGCGTCTTCTGTACGCCCTTCCCCTGTACAAATATGCATCTGCAGGAAGTTAACAGCTGACAGAATATAGATTCAAAATCGGAATGAAAGGCGAGGAGTTTGGAAGGTTTCCCACTTTGGTCCTCATAAAGGACATAATTACAAGAATAAAAGCATGTCCTCTTACTGAGAAAGAAATAAATACCATTGCAAGTAATATGTTGGATGCTAATCTGCAAAGTGCAGCCGCCTAACTAACTTCTTCTTTCCCCCCTCTTTCTCACTAGCTAAAGAAGCTGCTGCTGACGCCTCCCAACGTGCCAACGGGCATCGACGCACACAAAGATAGAGTCCAGGGGCATCGCTATAGCAACCGAAGCCTGCAACTACGGCCGGTCAGACCTCTGGTCAAGGTGAGGCACGGATTACTGTGAATACCTGCTGATTAAAGGTAGATTTGGCTGGTTTTCATAAGGTGGTAGTTTAATCTAATGTTTTAAAACGTTTTTTCAAACGTACTCTGGCTTTCACAGACTGAAGTAGAACTGGAGCAGTCTGTTCTGCCCCCCACTCTCTTTATTCACTGGTTAACACCCCATTCCCTGTGTCTTCTGAAGGCTAGCGAGATAGCAAAATTGGATTTTCCAATCACAATTGTTGCCAGCAGTTTAGACATTAATGGCTGTGTGTTGAGTTATTTTGAGGGCACAGCACATTTACACTGTTATACAAGCTGTAAACTTAATACTTTACATTGTAGCAAAGGGTAATGTCTTCAGCGTTGTCCCATTAAAAGATATAATGAAATATTTACTAAAATGTGAGGGGTGTACTCACTTTGGTGAGATACTGTATATATATATATATATATATATATATATATATATATATATATATATATATATATATATATATACACATTTTAAATGATAAATCTCATTTTAGACGAAAAACTCGTGGAGCCTTCAAGCTTGCAGAGACCTTCAGCTGCTGCACATGATGTATCTGGTGTCAGGAAGAGAGGACATTTACTATGGCTACTGCTGTATGACTTAGCAGTAATTGGATAGCTAGTAGCATTGTGCTTCAGAAAGTGGTCATTGATTACAACACCAGTCATTTATCTTGTACAAGCATAAAGCATGGTGAGCCTTCACACAGCCTTCTGCTCCGGCTCAAGAGAGGAGGATACCCACAGGTCGCAGCGCGGGGATTAGCCAAGCCTGTATCCATCGCATGCCATTCCTAACCTCGCTGTTGCTAGCAGTGTGTGTGTGTGTGTGTGTGTGTGTGTGTGTGTGTGTGTGTGTGTGTGTGTGTGTGCGTGTGCTTGAGCTTTAATTTGAGAGGAGTGTGGCTTTGCTGTGGCAGATGGCGGGAGTATTGACTGACAGGGCAAGAGGGCAACAGTGAATCATAGTCTCTCTTCCTCTTTATGAGCAATATAGAATCGGCAATTTCATCACAGCTGCACACTGATTCATCCCTCACAAAGTCGTAAGCAGAATATACTGCTGTGTGCTCAGTGTTCCTGTATCCAGCAAAGGGAATGGAAGATACACTCCTATGTTCTTGAGTTCGTTTTTTTGTTACGTTACGTGGTCCATTTGTCTTGTTCATGACCGACCTGTAGACAGTGTGATGAGACATTTCCACAGCTACGGTGGAGTTTGTTAGAAAATGAAAAATGTTTCATCTAAAACATTGATAGTAAATGTCAGGTTTTAGTGTCAGTTCCTCAGAGTCAAAGGTCGAGGGCTTTTTTCTAAGGTTGCCATTTTGTATTGATGTCCTTGACTGAAGCCTAAATAGATGTGTTGTATGTGTTTTTTTTTTATCTATTAAGCTCAGGAGCTGGAAAACCCCCAAATGATTGTAGTTATATTTAGATGTTTTGGTACTGATCAAAATGTCTGTTAGAGTAACTTGCCAGGCTAACCAAATAAGGGTTATTTCACTCCCAGTCTGCATCCATTGACTTGCTTTTGCAGCATTAAGTTATTGTAGTCTAATCTTCAGTCCTCACAAAAGCTTAACAAGATCAGGGCTACAGGTCTAGATTCTCTCCATTTGCCCTCCTCTTGCAAAGTCAGACCATTTATCTATTCATTTGTTTAAGGGCTCCTTATTGTCATAACACCAGCATCAGAGCTTGCTTACATTGCCAACCTTTTTCTCCATTTAATAATAAAACAAATTTTCTATTCATGTGACTGCAATTGAAACATTTGCATTGTGGGCTAGATGTTTTTGTAGTGTGAACAAAGTCTCACGCTGGTATTCCTGTTGGTGTTTCTCCCCCCCCCCCAGGGTGACCTCCGTCAGGAGCGGAAGCCCCGAGCAGTGCGTCCAGCGGGCCGCCTGTGCACCGAACTCCACCGCCACCTCACCACCGCCCGGGACTCGGAGGACACCCCGGCCCCGGACACGGAGGAGGACGAAGAGGACGAGGAGAGTGAGTCGGAGGAGGAGGAGGAGGAGGATGAAGTGGAGGAGGAAGAGGAGGAGTCTTCCAGCAGCGAGGTGGAGGGTGTGGCGGTCGTGGCTGCCGTCCCCGCTGAGCCAGCCAAGCCACAGTTTAGCTCAGAGAAGGAACTGCGCTCCGTGGTGGAGCTGATCACGTACATGCACACCTACTGCCTGCCCACGCGCAAGCAGCAGGGCTGGGAGCGTAAGGACCGGGAAGCCCCGAGGCCTCGGGCCAGACCTGAGGCCTCCCGCCTGGCCCCCACAAACTCTCACAGCAGAGTTGTTTTGGTGGCTACTCCTGGGACCAGTGGGGGTTTTACTGGGACAGGCGTCAGTGCCCCCAGGAGGCTCCCCTTTGCAAGGCGAAGGGAGATGAAAGCCAACTCCCTTCTGCGTGAGCTCCTGCAGCAGAGCAGCTCTTTCGATGTGAGCAAGCCTTACAGACTGCACAGCCCCCCGTACTCCCACAGCCCTAACAGAGTAGGAGCATCTACTCCTTCTGCCGCGGCAAAATCAGCCTCAACCTACTTCCCCAGCTCCAGCGCCCCTAAGGTAGAGCTTCGTAAAGACTCCTCTTCTCACGAGAGGAGAAGCTGCTCCTCGGAGGTGCCTCAAAGCCCAGAGGAGACCGCAGAGGACGGCGGCTCCTTCTCGGTTCGGCGCTCCCGACGCCTGGCCTCCTTCCCCAGCCGCTTCGCCAAGAGGCTGCGGCCTGGACGGGCGAGGGAAGGAGAGGGGAGGGACAGGGAGGAGAGGGAGGAGGGACGAGCAGGGGTCAAACTCACGCCAACCCAAGCAGGAGGGGGGACGACGACGACGGAGAAGCAGCCAGAGCAGCTAACGCCGGGGGACGGCAGCGCCGGTACAACGGAGCCGACCGAACCCTGCTGCCACGGTGAGATGGATAGGAACGATGCAGGCTCCATTCATACCACTCAATGTTCTGATAATATCAGACTTTATTTTTAAGACTCTGATTATAACCCATAACTTTCCAGACACTTTTACACTCATTGTTAAGAAGGGAAAAATCAAAGAGACACATATCTTCCATGTTGTGCATGGTTGTAACTGGCTTTTTATTCTGATTGCAGAAAAGCGGGCCTGCCTCTGTCTGCCTCTCAACCCCAAGTCCACTGGGTGAGTTTCTCTATGTAAAGTTCCTGCTGTGTTTTATCATACAGTAGTAGCTTGGTGCAGCATTATGCAGCATCTAGTCTGCAGTAGCAGAATACTTAATGTTAAGAATTGCGGAAGCATCCTTTAATGAATGTCTTTTCCCGGCCCTCTTACTGAACAGTCAGTTGTTTTCGGAAACTGTACGGAAACAAAAATATCTATTACAGTAGTTCATAACCAGCTATTTTGTAAGCTAAAAAGAGACCAACAGTGTAGATTTTTATAAATAATTTATTTTGAAGATGTAGCAGAAGTTCACCTGTTGTAATTCTAACCAAATACTCCAAAATGTCTTAATTAAAGTGCTAAACCTGTTGGTGTGCTGATTTCCAGAAATCACACTCTTCTTGTTATTTATTTTGCAGAGCAGACAGGTGTAAGGTAGATGCCTCATGGGAAATCCTTCAATGACAAACATATGCTTTCATTATAGTGAAATGTTATACCTGGCCTTTAATGTAATCTGCCTCTTAAAATTCATACTGCTAACTATTTGTACTTCACAACCCATTTTGAGACAGGTGTTATTAAATTACCTCAGCAAAAGTTAGTTTTGAAAAGAAAAAAAAAAAAAAGTCACTATAGGATCCGATAAAAGCAGTATATTGTATCTTTAATAACAAACTGCATCATGTAAAGGATTCCAGATAAGACCAGCAAAGTATCAATGTCAGTAGAAGATGACACTGACGCTAGCTTATGATCCATTTTTCTACTAGTTTGTGACCCAGATTTTGGTAATTAGAGCCAAAGTGGAAGACATTAACTTAAAATGGAAGCTCATATCGCTCCAGTATTTGTATGCACTTAAAGTTAATGCACAACAGTACTCCAGGTAGAGTTCCCCCACTTAGGGTCTGATATAAAGTCTAAATGGATTCAGTGGGAGCTATTGTTCCACGTTGCTGAGGAAACCCATTGAACACCATCAGAATCGTTAATTCATGAGTGTACTGAGCCAGGAACCGATTCCATTAAGGAGCCGAGGATTGTTTCAGCTGTACTAATCTAATGCCTGTAAACATGTCAACTACTGCGTTAATAATCGTTGCAGTAATTTGAAAAATTCAGCACTAATTGACTTGATCCTATTTGTGTATTTGTTTCATTGTCTAAATTATATAATCTAATGCTTCACAATGTGGCAGCAGTCCCCAATTCATTAATTAGAGGAAAAGCTAAAACTAAGTTAAGACAGCTGAATAGACAATCCAATACTTATGAACATCTTGACATTTAGCATACAAAAGTGCGACAGAACTATCTGGACCAGCTTAAATTGTGAATCTGGAAGCGCTGTCAGTGGTAGACGTGTCACTTAAAAAGTCATAAGGGAGAAAGAATTTGACGTGAAAGAGACTGGATTCATTAAAGCATGGTTTGCAGTCATGTTATGTATAATCTCATAAGACTGTATACTATTTGGAAATTGTAACGACATAAGCCGGCCCCCAAATTCAGCAATTTTATTCAAAGATCCCTATTTAATACTCCAACTTTGATCTGCGCCAGACAGAGTGCCCCCACCGCTCTTTACTTTTCCAAATGAACCTCCCCACCCATCCCTCCTCAGACCCTGGACCTTCTCCAGCTCCATCCAGTTACTAAGCTGGATGTGTTTCCTGTACTAACCCCTGGCGTCAGTCCATCTTCTAAATGAATCTGTCTTCTGAAGTGCTCACCAAAAAAGAAAGAGTTGTGTGTTTAAAAAAAAAAAAAATATATATATATATATATATATATATATATATATATATATATATATATATATATATATTTGACTCTCCTGTTCTCTGTGGAGGGTAATATCCCGCCTGAAGCCAATCCACTCGGCACCACTCCTGCCTTTCATGGCAACTGGAAAGAAACAGAAACAGACAGCCAAAAATAGAAAGCAGGAGAAGAACAGGGGAGAGGACAGCGGAGTACATATGGTTGTTGTGATAAGAAATGAGGAGTGGCGAGAAATGCCACTAGCATTTACAAGGAGAAACATAATTCAAATTCAGCAGACATCAGCTGAAAACTGTGGCCTTTTTTATTTTAGCAGGGGCAGGGGCTTTTACTGGGAGCCCTTTAATGCTGTTATTGGATTCCTTTTGGCGTGGATGTTTAAAAAATACAACTGATTCCAGCATGACACAGCAAACCTTAATCTCTCTCTCTCTTTCTTTATCTCTCTCTCTCTCTCTCCTTTGATCTGTTGTCTCTTCTCCACCAGAGAGTCCCAGTACAGCACCAAGCCTTTTGAGCAGACGCTGGGTGTGGATCTGTGTGGAACGGCAGGTAAATCCATCTCATGTTTTCTCAATTGTTTGTTTAAATATACGTTGATGTCAACAGGTTACAGCTCTAAAGACGCGGGCATAAGGGACAGGGATAGTGGGGCCAAATCTTATTTGGTTTGGGACTAGAAGTAAGAGGAAGCCGTGCATCAGCATTGTCAGAGATACAGTAGACTTTTACGAGACAGATGAGAAGATCGATACCACTCTCACATCAATACGGTAAATATGGAGCTGGAGCCAATAGCGTCTTAGCTTAGCTTAGCATAAATACTGAGCAAATGGGGAAACCCATGGCTCTGTCCAAAGTAGGGCTGCAGCTAACGATTCTTTTAAATGTCGATTTATTTATATATTTTTTTTAACCTTTATTTAACCAGGTAGGCCGTTGAGAACAGGTTCTCATTTGCAACGGCGACCTAGACCTGGATTAATCTGTTGATAATTTTCTCAATCAATGGATAAGTTGTTTGGTCTATAAAATGTCAGAAAATGGTGAAAATGTGCATCAGTGTTTTTCCAAAGCTCAAGAGGGCATCCTCAGATGTCTTGTTTTGTCCACGAGTCAAAGATATTTAGTTAACTGTCAGGGAAGAAACTAGAACAATATTCACATTTAAGAAGCTGGAATCAGAGCGTTTTCTTTTCCTTTTTTTAAATAAAAAATTACTCAAACCGATTAATCGTTTATCAAATTAGTTAGCAATTCATTTAATAGTTGACAGCTAATCCTGTTATCTTTGCAGCAATAGTCCAAAGGTGACAAATGTAATCACATTTGTCAATTGTTTCATAAAAAAAAAAATAAAAGGGGAGGTTATGTTGCTGGACCATTTGTTGGCAGGAAGCAGTGCTCACCAGGGTATCCCTTCCCTCCCCCCTCAGGTCTCACCCCTCCCACCACCCCGCCTCACAAGCCAGTGGAGGATGAGCTCTTCAAGCCAGCCGAGGGAGGAAAGGGAGGTGAAGGAACGGTTGGCGCCGATGGTGGCAGCGAGGCCTCAAGCACCAATGCCGGCATGGCCGCGAGGGGCTCGTCCTGGCTGAGCCGCACCCACCACCAGCGGAAGCTTCCAGAGCAAACGGAGCTGTACGCCCAACTGCGGCGCATGGGCCAGGCCGGCGACACCGACACCCACTGCGCCTTTGGGGACCACGACTACTGTGCGCTGAGCCTCGGGGAGAGCCGCAAGCGCAGCGCCGCCATGCTCGGCGCCATCTTGGAGGCCCAAGGAGGGAGTGATGGAGTCGGCTCCCAAGCCCCCAAAGCTGCCGACGATCAGGTATCGGATGGAAACGGAAAGGAGAACAGGGAAAGGCTGGTGGTGTCGGAAATCGCGGAACTGCTTGAGCACCACACGCCGACGCTGGTGATATCGTCATCGCCGCCGCTACACTGCCAGTCGGCAGCTGCCACGCCGCCAGTCTCCGAGGAAGAGGCGGAGCGCTCGTCTGCGTCTCGCTCCCCCTCCCCCATCCTCCACCTGTGCCCCGACTCCCCCGCCAGCAAGACAGACTCCAGGTGAGACCGAGAGACAATGAGCGCGGGAGGAGGGGAAGGAGAGGTGTGAGAATATGGGTCAAGGAGATGAGATTAACAATGAAATGCAGTGGGAAGATAGAGAGGCATGTGGCACAAGCAAGGAGACAATAAGAGTAGAACACGGTATTAGAATGAGAGAAATTGAAAGAACAACTCTGCATCTCGAGTCTATTCAAGTATAACTCTCTCTGGTGTCATTTTCTCAGCATATTGTGCCACATACAGTAATCCAACTGCTTCACAATGCAGTGTCTACTGTCTGAATGTACTCTTCTGTTTCTGTAAAATACAAATGTCATAGTCAAGTCAAAGCATCAACCGTTGTTACCTCAACGAGTTGCATCTTGTGGCTAGTCAAAAGAACCGTGTCGCAATTGCATTGCCTTGTCTTGCATTGCAGTAATGCGACAAAACGTTCACCTTGCTGCTATTGAATTTGGAATAACATTTTATTACTTCTTTCTTTCTCACAAATGTCTGAATGTACAAAGGGTGATGCACTGGACTGTGAGGGCGATTTAGGTATTTAGTCACTAACTGCGTTCTGATCTTTAGCATGAAAACAGAAATACAGTATGAAAAACAAATCGTTCTCAACTCATGTACAACCTTTCAATCAATGGCTGTACTGTCAACATGATATCATGACTTTGCGTAAATATACACCCCCACTTTCTTAATCCAAGTGGCGTGTTATCTGGACGCATTTTGAGTGGCGTATACAGCGGACGGGTTGGGTTTAGGAAAAGAAGAACCGGTTGGGTTTACTAAAAGGCGAGGCAAGGCAAGGCAGCTTTATTTGTATAGCACATTTCAGCAACAAGGCAATTCAAAGTGCTTTACATGAAACATTATAAAACAGTTAGAAAACAATTAAAAACAATTTCAAAGCATTAAAAGATAAAAAATAAAATGGAAAGAGCAATTAGAAAACAATTAAAAACAAAGTAAACAATTAAAAACAATTTAAAAGAATAAAGCTACCTACGGTTGAGTTTAGGAAACGTGACACGCGAGACAATCCCTGGTCTCCTGGGTGAAAGTCCTGTGTTTGACCCATCCATCCACCACCCCAACTAGCCTCCCTACGCAGATTTTAGCCCTTTCATACTATTTCACACACATTCACACACAACCACAAGGTAATGTAAGTCAATGGAGGCCAAACGGCGTTGATAAACACGCTAAAAAGCGAGTATGCGTCTTGATAACACACCAAAAATGGCATATGAGTTGCCGTGTCATACATACGCCACTTCATGAGATCAGTCTACTACTGTCTAACTTAGAATAAGGTCAGTATTCATTTCTATCCTTGTAAGGTACAGTTTAAATTGACTGTCTCAGACGGAATAAGGTCAACAGTCACATGATTTCTGAACATGGAAGACAATGGCAGCAAAAAAGGGTGGGGATGTACAAGTAAGAGACAGCGCTGTTCTGCAGTCAGTGGAAGAAAGTCTCCTTTTTCTGCCGCGGTTCGCCCATTTCTGTCATGTCTGACATTTCAGTTTCACCTTGTCCGCCCTTATCTCACTGACCATGCTCTCTCTCCTTCTCCTTTTCTTTCTTGTTCTCTTTTAGTGAGAACTCAGAGATCTGTCCCGACGACAAGCAGAGGAACAAAGCCAAGTCTGACGAGGTACAGAGAACATTCACGCTCTGCAGTCTTCTGCATACAGCAATAGTGTTGAATTAAAGGAATTGCACCTCAATAGCCCCGAGATCACCAGACTATGAAACACACTTCTAAAGGTCAAATGGTTCATGCCCCAAAACAACCAAAGATGATTTTGGGACCCGATTTTGGACATGCCAACACACTTAGCATACTGATACCATATAATGTCTCTTCAGATTCATACTGCGGCTGCAAGATCAGAATAACAGACTGCATGTAAATGAACACAGGGGCGTGTAGAGTCTCAGGATGCCGCCATACACCCACCCTTCCTGCTTCAGTTCCCACGTCTATCTGTATTCTGTATTGTCCCCTGTCCTGACTGTTGCCATGGTTTCCCTGTTGCCAGGACAACTGCCAGGTGTTTTACATCCACAACCTGCCAACCAGCGTGACCCAGAACATGCTGAGGAAACGCTTCCAGATTTTCGGCAAACCTGAGGACTGCAAAGTCATCATCTGCAACGAGTAAGTGTCCTGATCCGGATCTCTCGATCTGAAGAGAGGAGCTATGGGAGCTTTTTTAAAGATACAGTAAACTTTTTTTTTTGTGCGATAGCGCACAGATTGACAGTTTTAAATGCAGCCTTTATTATCAGTTGGAAGTATTGTTGTTGTAATGTCATTAATTCATACTACAATGAGATGTTAGTGCATGAAATTAAATGAAAATGTAAATAGTAAGTCAGAAATGCCAGTCTGGAAGTAAGTGAGGTGAAGTAATCTGGCAACCTATGGGGAACAGTGTTGAGCTGCAATAAACACAAAAGATAATGAGAAAATAAGAAAGCAGTATTTGCTGATTAACTATTATTTTTTCTTTTTTTCAAAAAGGGTGGGCTGTTAACTTTTTAAAGTCTTCAGCGGAATTAAAAGAAATCACAAACTCTGACAATTTGTTGGAACACATTTGTCAGGCCTAGTGGTACTAGACACTGACCTCTGAACTGGAGTTGGGGTCCCTGGCTAGACACTGTCTAGCCGCTGCTTCTAAATGGGTCAATTACAGGGGGACAAATTTCCCCGTGGGGATTAATTAAACATGACTTTAAAAAAGCTGAACAAAATAAGGGTGCCCTTTTTTGTTGTTGCAGACAAACCCGAACATGTGTCCTTTCAAGTTTTGTACATTTGTTCTTTTAACTTTTGGTACAGTGCTCCAATGTACTTAATGTAGTAAATAAAAATCAGGCATCAGTCCATGGAAAAATCAGATCAGAGTTCCTCATTTCATCATCCAGGGAAAAATCTGATCAGATTTCCTCATTTCCTCTGTGGTTTTTCTGTATTGGACCACTTCAATCCAATCATTCTTTCAATTGGTGCATTGGATGCACATTGAAGAAAAGGAGGAATATAATTCATTTAGCATAGTCCATCTATTCGGATGCCAGCATGTACCTTCTCATCCTCCCAAGAGCAAACTGTCATTATCTTAATGCACGCACGTCTGTCTCTCTACCTGTCTGGTTGTAGAGAGCGCTGCGGGGTGATAAAGATCCGCCAGTCGGGGGTTCAAAAGCACTGGAGAGAGCGGGAGACTGTTTTCCAGAATGGACCTGCGGGCCTACGGAGGCTGACAAGGAAACGCTACATAGATCTTGGTAATGAACACACACACACTGACAAAGTTACACTGTAAGTGGTTCAAATAGTAAACCAGTATGGTGATTTAGCGTAGTCATATAGCTACTATGCCCGGTTTTGCGGTAGCCAATAACTATTATAGTATTATTAGTAGCTATTTTTGTTTGTGACAAACCAGATTTATCGAGTGGTTTACAATCGGACTCTGGCGCACATTTCTGTGTCAAAATTCAACAAAGCTGAATTCTACACGATTCTACACCACGCGGATTTACTGCAGCTGTGTTTAAGAAGCACACGGTCAATCGGAAATGTTCAAGTTGTCATGATCTTTAAAGTAAATTGTACTCGAGTAAGATTGAGAGGAAATGTTTCTCTGCAAGGACAAAACTTGGAATTGGACTTTTTGTGTTTGACTATAACCCTTTTTTTTTCTGTCTTGTACTGTAGATGAGGCAGGTCCGGGCCCCGTCAAGAGCAAGTACGATGCACTGGACTTTGACACTCTGCTGAAGGAGGCCCAAAAGTCCCTGCACCGCTGACAGCCCAGCACCCCTGACTGGTCAGCCTTAGTGAACTGCAGCAACACCCCTCCTACTACTGGGCTCTGCCATCAGACAGGCCTTTTAGTACCTCCATGCAAGGCAACTTTGCAAAATGTTTACATTTTTACCATTGGAATAAAGTAACGATAAGGACCTCGTTGTTTTTTTAAGTTTCTTTCACCGGAGGATACTGCTTAAAAACGAGGAAGCCACTGGGAGTCCGGAGGAGTTAAGAGACAATGGAGGAAGAAGGACGTTTAACAGCAATGGTACAACAACTACAAACGATAATGATAGTTCTTTGCTGAACAACAAAAACCAAGCCGTCTGTGTTGGTGGCCCCATTGCCCGGCTGGATGAGCGGGCAAGAGAGACCTCTGTAGCAAATCCTTGCTATTCCTGCGTTGCGTTGGTCGTCTTCGTCGTGTGTGTTTCTGCGTGTGCGTGTTCTTTGTTCGGTTTGTTTTGTAAAAAAAAAAAAGGAACAAAAAAGTAAAAAAAAAAACTCCCCTTTTCCGGTTATGTGTGGTGAACCTGCAAGCTGTGTTCACCATGAAGTTGTGCGGTTGTATAACCAGAACAAAAAAAAATTAACCCTGCTTTCTTTTAGCAAAAATTGTGGATGTTACAAATTTTAAAATCTATTGTGTGTGTGTGTGTGTGTGTTATGGACAAAGAATATGAAAAAAACATTTAACATAATCATTTGATGACTGATAAAGTTTACAAATCTAAAATGAAGAAGAAAAAATATCATGTTTTCCTTTTTGTAACTGTAGTGCTTCCTTGATTTGATCTATGCACTGTACGGGCCGCGATCAGACAGAGCGCGTTTGCAACAAAAAAAACGCGAGGCGCACTGCACTGCCTTTCTTGTTGACGACGCCCCGATCAGACAAGTTGCATCTTTTTTTGACGTCAGGCGTTTTCTCCGCTCTGAGTTCAAGTTTCTTTCAACTCAAGGCATTCAGGGCGCTCCGGGGAAAAAACGCAAAACGCTCAGCAAAGCAAAACGCTTCGATCTCATTGAAAACTATTACACAAAGCCACCCCAGGCTGCTAAAACGCACTATGTCTGATCTGGGCCTAAGGAGGCAAATGTCTCCGCTGTCCTCCACTTTCACCCTTTGACTCTAATCTCCAACTCTGCCATGCTGACTATTTTTGGCTTCTGCTACTGGCTGCTGCAGGCTCTGTTTGCTAGGCGTTTTTATACATTAAGACCCCGACTATTTCCTGGAAAAAAAAAGTCTTCTCTCAAATGTTGCACATGTTGTGAGCTGGCTTTAAAATAAGAAAAAAAACAAGAAAATATTAAAAATACCAGTCTGACCAGATTTTAAACATTATTTACGGTCTGTGTAAAAGTTAATCCTAGGATTAGGAATTAGAAAATAATTAAAGTTAGAAATTATATCAGGGTTGGGGATTGGCTAGTGTCCTTGCGGGTTATTCAGAAGCGTGTTTTTACATACTTCATGGGTTGACTCCGCGTACATTTCTTTCCCGCATCTAAAAGGGGTCGTGAAGTATCTTTGATACTGAACATGTGTCCAATAAAGGCTGCAGCCTAATGACACCCCCTGAATGCCACAGCCAATGCAACTCGTTCTGTTTACATTGGGACTGCACTGAGCGGGCACACAATGGGGAAATATAGATGATAGCCATAAGACCCATTTACAGACCGTGCCATACTTGGTTCATTGCTGAACTCAGTATGAAGGCACCACATCCGCTCTTTGTCCAGATCATCCCAGTCTAATCTTCTTTCACAAAGTACTGTAAGTTCTCTACTGTAAGTGCTTTTTTCGATTGTTTAGGAATCATTTATTTTCCTGTTGACGCTAGTGCTTCACGTTTGGTTAGCTTGACATTGGGTTTCAAAGTACAAAGAAGAACAAGAGACCAATTTGCTCTCCATAATCCACCCATGCAATAGTGCCATTGCCAGAAGTAGACTAATCTGTTGGTTCAGTTGGAATGTATTCAAGAATCTGAATGTAATCGTCGTATTTCCCCCATTTCTGCTTGCCCAAGATTGTGGAGATCTTTGGTGCTTTTAAGGATACACCTGCTTAGTCGTCCCGTTGACTGCATGTGACAAATTAATGGCTTGAAGTACAGTCTAAGTAGCACCTAATTGACATTCCTGATGCAGCCAGTAGCACCTGCCGTGAAAAGGGAGAGAGCCTCCAAACCCGCCAATACAGTGGTACCAAACCTACACAGCCAGGGAACAAGCGAGGGATGGGCTTGAAAGTTAAAAAAAAAAAATGAACAATCGGCCGAGAATCTGGTTTCTCGTCCACGAGGTACTGTATCAGCTGAGCATCTCTACCTCACATCCATCCATCCCTGCTCCCCCTGTGTTTTTATTTCCGTCTTCTACTGGATGCTCTCCCCCATCTTCTCACTCTTTTCTTTTTGTCAAAAATGTTCTTTACGTGTGGTTTTATGGGTAGTTTGGGGGATTGTGTTTGATTTTTTTTATACTATGACTCCTCCTAAGCCCCACGTGAGGGGAATAATATCTCTTTCTCTAACTCTTTCGCTTGCCTCCTAATGGTTTTTAGCGTGTCCGTTTCTTGGAGTCTCGACCGTGTGTCCATGTGTAACTGAGTGTTTCGTCTTTGTCTCGTGTTTGAGTCGGACACTGCTGACGCTTGCAGGTCGGTGAGGAGGGGTGGGGAGGGGTTGAACGGTGGCTTGGTGGTTGGTTGGTTCCTTGAGTGCGCTTGGAGGGGAAGATTCCCTAAATGTTCCTGTTTTCTCTAGGGACGCACCATTCCTCCTGATTTCCCCGTTCCTCCTCTCCTTGCCCAGGAATTTCAATAAAACGCAGCCCGACTCTCTAACTTTAACTCAATCGCTTTCCGTCTCTCACGGGTTCAAGGCCCTTTTACAAGGTCGTTCCTAAACCCTGGTAAACTCCCACGCTTTTTAACCGGTAATCCTCCAGCCCCATCCTCTTCCTTGTCTTTTGTCTATCTAATCAACTCCTTGGTAACACACAAAAAATTGAATGTTTACATCACTAGATTCTCCTTTGACTTTATTAGGAACGCACACTAAGTACAAAGGCGCCTTATTCAGTGTTTAAAAAAAAAAAAAAAAAAAAAAGCAAGTGAAGTGGCCTAGAGGCCTAGCGTTACCTTCCTCCAGGCTCACTGATGTCTAAAACTAAACAAATACAATTTAGTGCTATACATACTGATTGAGAAACAAGGTGTCAACTTTTTTTTTTCTTTTAAAGGAAGAAAAAACCCGACATTTTAACAACTAATTGCAACTGAATGAGTATTTGTGCTTAGTATGTATACTACTAAAAAGTGAGAGAATGTGCTGGTTTACATATTAAAAAAGTAAATATATTATAATATATGAATATAAAATGTGTATATAGCACTATGCCTCGTTGTAAACATAAAATGTATTGTGTGTGTGTGTGTGTGTGTGTGTGTGTGTGTGTGTGTGTGTGTGTGTTTTTGTTTTTTTGAAAGTGGCGGGTCATAGTTGATTGCTAATCAGACGTATGGTCAGGTCAGTTTAGTTCCAATGACTTCATGTTTTTTTTTCAGTACAGGGAGGAAATGAAGGGAAAAAAAATTAACATGACACAAAGTCCAACACTGTTGTATAAGAAACTAAAAGAGATACAAGTAGATTATTTTTCTTTGCTGTTTATGAAATGACAAAATATTTTTTAATGTTTTTTTTCCTTTCTTTAAAAGCAATTTGAAATGCAATACGTAATAATCTTATCTTTAAGACAGCCTTTCAGAAAAACGGAGGTAATAATGTACAGTGTATGGCTGGTTGTTGAACGACAGCATGGGCAGTCTATGAGCTGCAGATTCAATAGGCTACTGTACTCTATGTAGACTGCTGTTAAACACACAAAAAAAATCCTAAAAATCTACAGGAAGAATGTGGTAAGTTGCGTCGTAAACACATAACACGTATACAAAACGAATTGTATTAATATACTCTTGCACAAATAACGTCCCAAGTAGTGAAATATCTTCACAGTTTTTTCTTCTTGTTGAAAAGGAAGCCATTGTAACTATGTTCTTACCACCTTTTTGATGGTGCACAGGTTTGTTCAAATGTGAGTTGCATTGAACACTTACAGTAACAGCAAATAACTATACATGTATGTCTGGGAAAGGAATGTGGGAGGGAGGAAAAGGAGAAAAAAAAGCAAGTTGTCGCTGGTTTGACCCGGTTCAAGTCACATTAGCCGATACAGATGAGATAGACACTGTAGAAATCTCAGTTTCACTGCTGCACCTCTACTTCATCCCCAACAGGAAGCACTTGGATAGAATCAATTACAATCAAAGATAAGTTACAGAATGGTCCAACTGGCTGGGAGGCATTCTAGCTTTGTGTTATCAAGATTGTAAAGTACTGAAGCAGGATAGATGGTAAAGCGAGAAGGCAGCCTGATTCAACAAATTTGTGAATGCTGCACGAACAGTAGTTTTACCTTGAAGTAGTGCGAGAGAAAGGGTGGAAGTCAAGGGTGTGAATGGGAGAAGAAATTTGCCTTTAAACTCATGTGGAACGTTTTCCAATTTAGTTCTTACCGATGACCAAAAATGTTAGCTTAAAAGGCTTTTGGTTAGCAAATCTTAACACTTTGCTAACCTTTTTCACATAAAACTGTTGTATGTGGCAAAGCTAGCTCTTGTTTAACTTGTTGCTTTGTTGTCTTTGTGGAGGAAGAGCGTAGTTTCAATTTATAATCCAGAATTCAGACTTCCACCTGTTTGAGGAAATCTTGAGACTGAAAGCATGTGGTGGGATTTCTACAGTGGCTGCCGCTGTGCCTGTGAGAGTGCCTCCATTGTTCTAGAGGTCGAAACAACCCCAATTTTCATCATGGCAAGCCTTAAAAATCAATCGGGGTGGGGGGAAAACAAAGCTACCACTAGCTTTTATTTTAGTTTCAACTCCTTTCCAATCCAATGTGGTTTATTATTAAATAATTACTCACGTAATTAAACTTTTTTCAATAGCCATATTATAAAAAGATATATACATATATATGAATATATATATTTGTGTGTTTGTGTAGATATCTAGATGATTATATACTTTCTTATAGAAAACTTTGATGTTGACCATTCTCCTCAGTGTTTTTGAGAACACGTTGACACATTTCAACATAATAATACTGCTGTCCACTTGGTCTAGGTCCTAGGTCGATGGGCAAGAATCCAGAAAATAAAATAAAACGTAAAAAAAAGCCAAAAAAACAAAACTAAAACAATCCCCTCGTCAGAATGTAATACCTTTTAGTCCATTCTTCATTTCAGAAAAATGGAAAATGGCAAGAAAACCATAAAACTTGATAGGCAAGTTGACCAAAAAAGATAAAACTTCAACGATAAAGAGTGCGGCTCGTGAAAAATGTGGCGTCTTCGACGGCCGCGTCAGATTCAGTTTTATAGATGTCATGTTTCCGATGCCATGGCCCACTAAAAACACTTGTTTTTTGTGTCACTTACTGTTTTTAGTTTTGGAAAAAACAATGTACCTGTCATCTAGCTACACCCTCAAATTAGCCCCTACCAGGACAGAAGTGTTTGCAATACCGGCCTCAGATTCCACTTCTGTGTTTGATCTGTGACAGGGTTTTGTCATATTTCAACATCAAAAGTTGTACAGTACAAAGAAAAACTAATGGGCAACCTGTCAAACTTGATGGCAACAGTGATGTCAAATAGGCACTTAGTACGGACTGCAAACTGTCAAAATCTGCTAAATGTGAGTGGGTGTGTTTTTTTTTGGTGGATAAAAACATTTTGACATAAAAGGGCATACATTGTTTTTGTTTGTTTTTCATTACTATTGATTTTATTGTCTATTTACATCTAATGACTATCAAATTCACGAATGATTTTTTTTTTCTTTTTTTAACTTAGTTTTTGGTAAAACAAAAAAGGTAAATACTGCTAGCGAGATTTTATATTTTTACATATGTTGGTTTTATTTTTTGCGTTTCTTTTTTTTTTATTTATACGCCACTTAGTTTGGATGTCTTTAAATGGTGTTTTTTTTTTCTCCGTTTTGTGTGATTTCATATGTCTTGAGAATGTGGAGACAAAGGCATTTTAGTATTTTTGAATTGTTAAAATCTAGTTTCATAGAAGCGGAAGTATCTGATGTTATAAATTATATTTTAATTCATGTAAATAGTTTAAAACAGAAGACTATGGCTTCCTTTTAAACTGAATACATTTCTCTTCAGAGATTGTTTACATTATGGAACTGTAGAGATGTGCTCCTCATATACTGTATAAAGTACATATATTCATTGATTTGCCTCCAAAAAATAAAATCCTAATGAACAGCATTTTTTCAGCGCATGTGTTGATTTTTGACGGACAAAGGTCCAAATAGCATATTGAAATGTAAAGATGTGATTGCTCACTGTTGACCATTTAGGGCACTTAGTTTCAAAATATCAAAATAAAGCTTACAGGACTTCTTTTTTTTAATCACTGATTTTTCACAATGTACCTATCAACATTTTTACCTGAATTACCTGGATGAAGTTGGGTCATAGTTTGGTCAGTTTAAAGGATAAAATGTCTACATTTTTCTTCTCGTAAACAGATCCCATGAAAATACCAAAACAAACTATTCCATTTGTTACTAAAGACGTAAATCTTTAAAATCAGGTCACAAATGTGTAGATGTGTAATTTCCTTAAAACAGCTGGGTACTGTAGTTTTTAGTAAATGTCACTCAAATGGGACTAAATACAAATGTGGTGCTCTAGAGCAGAGGTATTCAACAGGGGGTCCAGGACCCCTAGGGTGTCATCCAACTTATTGCAGGGGGGGCCACCAAATTGTTGTTAGCTTTTTCAAAATCTAAAATGTCTTAACATGAATCCAGTCTATTTGTGAAAAAAACAAAAAAGATACAGTTCATCCTAAGGATTTAGTGTGCCACATGTATGTTTAACATTAAATCAGCCAATTATTTAGTTAATTAATTTTATTAGCTTAGTATTCTATGCACTAAAAATGTATGTATAGAGACTGTAGGCCTCCCTACATGTTATTGTAGGTATTTAATATGCAACTTCATTTTATACAATATATGAAGTAGGGGATCCCTGATCCGTCTCTCTCAGTTAAGGGGTCCTTGGTTTATAAAACGTTGACGACCCCTGCTCTGGAGAGAATTTAGGGAAGCAAGGTGGAGGGTGGGGGTGTGGCCTTGTCCAACTGCCACTTTTCTCGTTTGAAAGCCATGATGTCTCTCTCTCATGGGTGGGCCAAATTCTCTGGGCGGACAAAGCAGAGAAAGGGGAGGTAACCTTGCTCCTCTTGACCTCATAAGGTCAAGGAATGATAAGATTCCAGATCGGTCCATCTGAGCTTTCATTTTCTCAAAGGCAGAGCAGGATACCCAGGGCTCGGTTTACACCTATCACCATTTCTAGCCACTGGGGGACCGTAGGCAGGCTGGGGGAACGCATATTAATGTTAAAAAAACCTCATAAAGTGAAGTTTTCATGCCATGGGACCTTTAAGGAAAAGGTTGTGGGTGGGCTTACGTTTCCATGACACATGAGATAACAATGGGACAGTTGGGTTTAGTAAACGAAAAATGGGACGGTTGGGTTTAGGAAAACAATAATGGGACACGGGACAACAACGGGATGGTTGGATTTAGTAAAAGAAGAAAGCAACGGTTGGGTTTAGGAAACTTGACACACGGGACCCAATCTCCGGTCTCCTGGGTGAAAGTCCTGTGTTGTTTGACCCATCCACTACACCCAACCAACCTCCCTATGCGGATTTTCGGCTTTTCAAACTACTCGCTACCGTAGTCGCTCTTAATGCTACGTCATCTTCTCACTGACTTTACATTGGCATTGTTTTCCGTGGTGGCCACACGGAATTTTCACACATTCCGTGCCACCACCACGTAATGAGCTGTTAACAGTTCGTGATCATTTCACGGAATTCTGTGAGACCAGGCGGGGGTTGTCATGTCCTCAGTGTTCCCTGCATGATTAACTTGCTTTGGCCCTAGAAAGGGAAGTGCACTGCACGATTATATAACTTTTTGTATGTTCCTCTCCACTGTGAAATTGTGGTGAAGACATGCCTCCAGGGGAAAAAGCCTTTAAAAAACAAAAATGGAAACCATAACTTTTTATTTCAAAGTCTAAATGCTGTCATGAAATGAGCTTAGCTTTTATTGCTCTGCTGTTACAATAGCTACTTCATACTGACATTTCGCTCATACCTACTTCTGTCTTAAATTTTACACTTTAATGTCTAGAAATTCTCATGAGTGACAAGTTATTACAGGATGCATGATGTTTTTAATGTCAGAAATCTCTCGTCACTGGCCGGGCAATCATCAAAACAGCATAGTGTGTCTTCATAATTCATATTAAAGAGCTACTATAGAGATTATTTTGTGAAAACATTAGTGTCCTGAAGGAGGCAATTTGTGTTCCAGCACAGAGGACATGATGGTCTACAGGTGCTTGTTTTATTGTGTCAAGGGAAGTACAAATCTTACTGACTACATTTAAAACACTTGCATTTGCGTTATTATTATTTGTATAAAGTAAGGGTTGTATAAGGTTTCTCTGTATGTTGTTTGTACTTGCTGCTGCAGCAAATCATCTCTCTCAATGGGTTCGGTAACAGCAAAAGAAAAACAAATGTCAGTTTCTTAGAGCAGTTATTCATCTTTAGACATACAGTTTGAATAATATAATATCTGCATGGTTACACAACCTGACTGCATGTTTTCTGTGTATTTTCCTGTCTTTCCATGCTGTGGAGAGGTTTAGAGGTACTCTCTGCTGTATGTAAACCCACCCACACCCACACACACCCACACACACACTAATGGTTAAACAGCATCCCATTAACAGGCTGCTGGCAATTTTCCGCCTGGCTAGACTGTGATTCACATGTGACTGCACTGATAATGCATGGGACATCACTATACCAGCACTGTTGTACTGATGGTCTCTGGTCTTCGTTCCTTCCCACGTCAGCAAAAACACATGGGAACATTTATGTTTTACAATGCCCCCAGCATGCTAGGAAGAAGAAAAATATAAATGTAACAGGAAAAATATCAACTATAATCAACCTGGTATGGTGCTAATTGCACAAGGAAAGGACTAAGGATATAAATGAGAGTAAACACAATTTCATTGATGGTAAAATAGGTAGGTTTGATACAGAGATGCTCTCTCAGCAAGACCAACCATAGCAAAAATTCCAGCTAAAAACAAATATTGACCAACTAAAACCAACCAAATTACATTAGGTTCCATCCAGTAGACCCCTCTGAGCTGAGCAAAACATAATCACATTAGGCATGAGTAATTGATTCAAACGTTGGAAGATTTAGTTCTCGACTCTGTTTATTTATTTATTTTTGCAAAAACAATACTTTCAGTCTGACAGAGCTTTCACACCGCAAGGTAATTATTTCCAGCAGAGATAGCGGCTGTGCTCTCTCTTGGTCACCACCAAGTTGTGAAGCCAAAGTTGAACCAAATGGCTTTCTGACACAGAATATGATGGCCTCCACATAACGCACCCAGTAAGTTCATCCAAAAAAAATGGTAAAAAAGTCGTATTTGCTGGAGTTCTGTAACTCTACTCTCCAATCCTACAGGGACTTGAGTAAAAAGTCTTGAGCACCGAAAAGAAAAAAATGCATAGAGCAATTTTTGGGAAAAAGAAAAAAAGCCTAAAACAACTGCTTATCTACACACCCAGAAGTCACACAACTGCATGAGCATCCCCTTGGAGTCCACTCTCCTTTTAACTCTGGTTTGGTCTCCACCAACTCTTGACAATAATATCTGTCACTTTAGCAGCTATGTGGTTCCACTTTTATTCACCAGCAAGTTGCGATCTTAGGGGGCTTTTACACCTGAAAATGTTTTTGCATTTGATCCAGTAAGTTTAAGGTTAGGTTTCACACTGCAGTTATGCAAGCACACTAAAGAACTATACATGACAAAGCTACGTCCTGTCGTGATCACATACAGTACGTGAGCTGTGTCTCCCGACAGTTGTAACTGATTGGTTTGTAGACGGGCTCCCCCGTCCTCTCGTAGCCTCTCTCTGTGTCGGAGTTTTTCCAGCCGACTGCTGCTCTCCCCGTGCCGCCGCGGCACTTGTTGTTTTGTTGCGTTGAGAAGCAAGACACGAGAAATTTACATGGGGTTTGAGGAGCTGCAGCATTTATTTAGAGTTGAACTGAAACCTACACTGTATATTTACTACCACATAACAAGTAAACTGCTGATGTATTCTCAGCTCTGATAGCCAACAGCTGTCTGCTCTGAGTGCATTCACCGTCACTCTCTCTCACGTACAAACTAAGCTATTCCTTAAAGGAGCTTACCCAGTCTTATAACACGTAGATAGCCTGCCAGAACTTTCTTTATTTGGTCCGAAAGTTTGAACCATACAAAAAATGCGTACACACTAGAAACGAGACTACCTTTTTTGGTCGGACCAAATTTCGGCTATTTGACGAGGTAGGTGTGAAAGCCCCCTTAGTCTGACTGCTGTTTGGTTCTGGGTTCATCAAAGCTTGTTTGCTGGAAATCATGTTGATGAGAACGCTTTAGACTCAAGGAAACAATGAGAAACGAATAGACAGTGTGTAAAATGTGTAGAGCTACACATTTCAGGGTGAATTCCTAGTTGGTTTGGCACTACAAGTGGCCATTTAAACACTAAACAAAGCTGCCTTATTCAGGACACTCTGTGTTCTGCATGCTCTTTGGTTTCCTGTATTGGAAATCTCCTTCTTTTGGTCACTACCCAGAGCTCATGACCATGGGTGAGAGCTTGAACACAAATAGAGCATTTCACATTCAGGCACCAGCTTTCTTCCTTCCACCATGACTGCCTGGTGCGATGCAATCTTACGCAACAAGCCTACTCAACGGTGAACAAGACTCTAAAATACTTTTACTTGCGGCAGCAACTTACTCTTAATCTGAACGGGGCAATCCATCGTACCATATAGCCTCAGACAGAACCTGACTCTCATTCCAAGTCATTCACATTTTGGCTACCCACTAACCCAGTGTACACTTCGAGTCACAATCTGATGAAGCGAGCAGAACTACACCATTTGTAAAAAGTGGAGATACAACCCTGAGATCACCGAAGCATAGACCCATCATTCCTCGACTAAAATCGTACAGATTCGAGTCACGGATATCACAGACAGCCTCAGTGGAGCCTCTGCTCACTACAAACACAGCTCTTATGTGTGGTTATAAATGAACCAAATGGCTTGTAGCAAAGCACCGAACAATCGATGTAACATTATTCAATTTAACTGATGTGGCCTCCTGACCATGAAGCTGAATCCACTCTTCTCTGAAACAAAAACTAACTGTTATAACCTTCATGAAGGGAGCATTTATTGCAAGGCTGTTGTATTAGACTGCATTAGTTTTAGCAAGATATCACTATTTAAATCCCTATTTACAGTATTATTTGTAAATCTAACCACAGTGAGATGGATATTAAATAACTCATGTATGATTAGTAGTAGAAGTGACTTTTTAGGGTTGTGTATATGTAAAGCAATAACCTTATTTATTTTATTTTTTTGGTGATTAATTGTACAGCCCAAAGCCAGAGGAGAAAGCAGACAATGAGAAATCATGCTGTCAGCCATTTCCTGTCCGGCTATCCTCTGTTTGGTTGTTTCTGTGGGGTAGTCGTGACTGCAGCAAACAGGGCCGCTCTGCAGTGCAGTGCAGAGGTATTAGACACGCAGTGTCATCCCCATGAGCTTCAGCTTAACTCTGACACCAGGACAAGACACTACTGTCAACCAAAACCCCCCTGACTTCTATTTATTTGCCACAGTCCCAAGTGTTAGGAATCACGAATCATGTTTCTTCATCCATTATTTTTTATCGCATTGTGACCAAATATGTGGTATTTATAAAATGACACTAATCAGCCTTTGTTGAATTGGGACACATTTGTTTGCTTATTTGTTTCAGCCTTCCCTTCCTTCTTTCCGTCTTGCATTTGTCAAGCGTAATATCTCACACACTGATGGTTAATGAGTCCCTTCAACTTTAGCTGGGCAAATTAAGCTATTCATCTTTTACATTCTGTTAAATCACACCACACGTTTTAGTCTGCAGCTTTAAAGCGCCCATATTATGCTCATTTTCAGGTTCATAACTGTATTTTAAGGTTGTACCAGAATAGGTTTACATGGTTTAATTTTCAAAAAACACCATATTTTTGTTGTACTGCACAGCTCTCTCTCACTGCTGCAGATCCTCTTTTCACCTGGTTTCTGTTTTAGCTACAGAGTGAGACCTCTTTTGATCTTCTTCTTCTGTACTATCTTTGATTGCACTCGCACATGCTCAGTAGCTCAGATGTAGAGCATGTCAGCTAGCTAACTCTAGAGACAGTAAAAGAAAGCCTGTTTCTACAACTTTGGTCAGTTACAAGGCAGGATTAGCTGGGAGACTTCTAAATGAGGGCGCACATGTAAGTAGTTCTTTTGTAGATTATGGTGAACTTGTGTATGTTTTAGCAGTGCTTAGCTATTGAGAACGATGTAGCATGCTACGTTAGCATCAGCATGCTAACGCTACGAGCTAACGGTTGTGGTTAGCCAGCTCATTTCGGACTGTGACGTCACAGTCCGAGCCGATCTTGAACAGCTCACTAGGAGACTGAAGGCAGGACACATTCAGAAACCGTATCTCACTCAGAACACCATGGAGGTTTTTTTTTTTCAAAGTTTGTATGTGTGTGGAAGCACCAGAGACACAAAAGAACACCCCAAATCCCAGAAAAAGTGATTTTTTCATAATATGGGCACTTTAATGCTGTACAGATCATTTGACTGACCATTTTGTGGAGCTCACACTCTACGCAAGCATTTCCCCATTGAAAATGTACCCGGCTTTACACAGATTTGCGGACGATGGCGGCATATTGTCAGAATGCTGAACTAAATGTTATTAAATAAAATTTCACTCATTGGTCTAAAAGGGAAGTTACTATTGTGTTTGGTCGTTCCTTATTGTGTGGCGGACACTGCTGATTGGGGACATTTGGAAGCTTGAATGAATCTAGCTTTTGAAAGAATAAGCTGCTTGGCCAAATAGGTGAGCTAGATCATTTGTATGGTTGTCCAAATGTCATCTGCAATTTATTAAGTAATTTTTTTTCTTCATTACTTAGCATAGACCAATGGGTTAAAGGTCTTCTCCCTTTAACTTTAAAAACTGGGCGAAATATTTGTACTCTCAAAGTTTGTTAGATTCAATTTTTCAAGAAAATCTTAATTTCAAGTATAAAAACCATAACCAGTTCCTCAAAAATAACCTTCAGAAAACGTGGCAATGACAACCTTTATTTTAAATGAATGTTGTGTCTCAGCATTTTCAAAATTAAATTTAATAACCTCAATCAGGGGCGGACTGGGACAAAAATTCGGCCCTGGCAATTCCATTCCTTAAAGGCCCAATTTCAGACGGGGACGTTATTTGCTTTATAATTGCAAAAATCGGGCTCACGTGAGAGTATGGCACCAGCAGCATTCAACGCACTTACAGGCTTTCATATTTAAATAAAACACACACTGAAGCAATTAAAAAAACATTCAAATAAACCACCATGGCACCATCTTAGAATAGAATGGAAATGGATGTGCTCGCATATTTTAGTTAAACGTGACACTTAAATACATATTACTACTCAGTAACAACACACAAACACTAGCTGGATTGCTGCTGCTGCTGCTAGTCACGGGTAAATGAGCTAATTTATCAGTTGCTTTAGTGGACAAAAAAATATTTGTTTAACATCTCACATTTAGCTGAAACCCGCCTTACAGTCTTTCCTCTTTCTCTCCCTTATTTCTTCTGCACCATTTCTTTGGCAGTGGTTTTCACGTAGGTTATGTTTGATATTTCACTTGAATGTATACGCATGAATCATGACCCCTGAACTGTCTGGGCCGATCCACTTGGGGAGGATTTTTTGTTGCATCAGAAACACGTTCATTTACATCTGGAGTACATTTTCGCTGTTATTCATTCCGCACATTTTATAGCAACCTTATTTTTTCATCAAATCTAACAGAACTCTAATTTGTGTTATGTCTATCTAGACGGATGAACTCATTCTCAAAACCAATTAAGTAAGCTTTAAATTGCATTGCGATAAATTCCATTTTTTGAAATGAGGTTTTCACATCAGCCACAGTGAGTGTTGTCTCCCGGGACACTAACTGAGATCAGACAGCAAACATGAGACACTGCAGAGAGCCCTATCAGGTCAAAGGCCACCTCGTGCAACACGCTGATAAGCGTTACGATTCAGTGGATGCTGACCCTGAGTCACACACATGCACAAAATGATGACATAAAACCAAAGACCTCGGATATACTTTTACATTAAGCTTTTTTCATTTTTTGTATAAAATGGTTTTTAAACATTTTCTGAAATAAAAAGGACACAAAAAGAAAAACAAAACAAGACAATGACAACAACATAATAACATAATTCACAAGATACCTTAAAGACATACATACATACATACATACATACATACATACATATAACATTCACACAGAAGACGGGGGGTTGGGGGGTTGGTACAAATACTCATGACATACTCATATTCATGTAACACAAACACTACAGTTAAGTTGTTGCTCTATTGTTCATATATTCTCTAATAAAAGTCCAAGGGGCGCCCAGACCATTATCATAGTCAGCAAGGGTCGAAGCTGCATTCTCCATAGGAAGCAAGTCGAGAAACTCCTTCAACCAGTTGTATTTCTTTCCAATTCATGAGTAAAGTCCTCTTTATGGAGAGAAAAGCTAGCGCAAGTATAAGTTGTACAGGTCTTGCTTGTATATTTTCCAATCTGCTTCCCAATATGCATACAATAGGGCATTTAGGAATATGAACATTCAGAATCATTTTTAACACATTTTTACATAAAGCTTGACTAAATTATTTATTGTGACAATTCAGGTGCTACTTTGATGGTAATCACTGTTCAGCATTTACTCCTGATGTTTAATTCTAATGTTTAATATTGTTGGTCTGCTATATTAATATCTATCTTGACTGCAGAGAATCACATTACACTCCAACCTGGTTACATTTAGGTTAAATATAACATTTGTAACTTTTAAATTTGTATTTTTTCATCTAGCTATACATTATATAACCCCTAAAACATCCCCTGACCCCCCCAGGGGATTTTGAACCTGAGACGGAGAGCAAATGAGTTGCACGAATTGCAAGCAAATTCAACGTCTTGCCGTTTGTGATACGGTTGGTTTCCTGCCCGGATCCTGCATTTTGCTCGAGTTGTTAGATAAGCCTCTTAACAATGCTCCTGAGACGTGTGGATCCAAGCAGCCACATACATCACACCTGCTGTGACTGAAATTATTTGACATTGTTTTGCGCATATATTAAAGAAAAAACAAAATGAAAAAAAGGTCATCATGTCCTCCTGAGAGCATATCTCCTCTGTCCCATTTTTGTCTTACTATAATACGCTTTTGTCTTGGGGGACAAATCCAGTTGATTAATCCTGTTGTTGAGCTTATTAGTAATTTGCTGAATAGAAATGTCGCACATTTGTTAAATCCAGCTCCACAAATCTTCAGACTCTTTTGCTTTTCAGATTCTTTCAGATCATTAATTACTTTGGGTTATTTTGGCTGTATTTATCAAGATCAATCTTTGGGCTCTACCAATTTACGATGGATGTTTATTATTTTGGGCATTTTAAAGGTCATTAGGAGGAGAAGGAGATAAACATTGTTCAACCCCACAGAACCTTATTTTGTTCTAGTGGAGTTCCTAAAGATACCAAATATATGTGGCTGAATTTTGAGAAAATGTGTTTGTTATATCTGTGGTCTGAGCGCTGCAGCTCTGACACTTGCACGCTCTTCACTGTCTGAAACGCAGGTCTCAACTCAGCTGTCAGGATTTCAGGATATTCCTGTGTGACCATTCTTGTGTGACCGCTATATTCAATGCACATACAAGTGTGCATCATGACATGCTGATGGTGCATTGCTGAGGCAAGAACGCCTCAGCAAACTAGTCAAGTGACTTTTTCTGCTTAGAAACTGCAGCCGACCCATGCATATTCGTCCTATAAATAGTCCTGCATCGCTCTCTCGGCTGTGGCTTGCAGGCTGGCAGCTCTGCAGTCACGACTGCCCCCGATCTCTGCTAGAATGAGGCTAAAGCTCCCTTCCTGTAGGCTCACTGGGTGTACTGCAGCTGCTGCTCTCCCTCTCCCTCTCCCTCTCTCTCTCTCTCTCTCTCTCTCTCTCTCTGCAGTCACGGGTTGTCGCTGCGTCAGAGCCAAGCTTTACAAGCTCTGCTGATCATCACAACCATATACGGCAATCCTTTGAGCTCCCACCTTGCACTTACGTCATGGGTACTTTCGTCATACACCAATGACGACACACTTAGATTATGTATCCATGCTATTAATATATTACTACAGCGTGTGAGGGGAGAGAGGGATGGGTGATGATGAATTTAGCTCACGTCCTTCACCCCCCATTGTGGCTCCAGTGGTGATCACTTTTCATTATCCAACTCTGGCGTCATGTTGTGTTTTGTAACAGTGTTATGTATGGCTCTAGGTGGGAGAATTAACTTGTGTCCACATGCGCACACACACACACACACACACACACACACACACACACACACACACACACACACACACACACACACACACACACACACAAATGGATAATGCAGCTGGCAGATGTTTATACAAGGTCAGCTGTTGTGCAAGTGTCTTTTATGCATGTTTCCTGCAGCAATTCTGCCCTAGTGCTACAGACAAATATCTCTCATTCCCACAAATGTGTAGTTACTCTCATACAGCCTGTTTCCAGATGTTTACTTTTCAACAAATACATGTTGAACAGAGAAAAGGACATATGTCCAAAGCTGTGTCAATTAGAATTGTCCATGTTTGATTTGAACATTGTTTTACCTAGAAATCCATTTTGTCCCAACAGCTGGCCAGCTACTGCACACTGCTGTCAGTCAAATGCTTGCTGTGTTTTATAAATCACGGTTAAAAAGAGTGCAAAAAATCTTCGGAACTGATTCTCTCGGGACTAAAACAAAAGTGCAGTGAGAGTTCAACAAACATGCAGAGAAAGTGTCAAATGCTGACAGAATACATTTTACTCAAATATGTGTTTAATGCTGAAACACGTTTATTTACTATGCAAAAGCAATAACATTACACAGAAATGGATGTGGAAGCAGTGGGCATTAACACACAGTGAGTGGTGGTATATTTACAGTAGATAGGACTTTCTATTATGTAGACATACACACACCTACGGTACACACACACAAACAACAGCACAAGCTCATCAGGTGGATTTTTCACAAACGGACAACAGCCTACTACAATACACCAATATGTCACATCTGTATTTACCAGCAGACACACACACACACACACACACACACACACACACACACTAACACTTAGAGCTGGGCAATATATCGATATTATATAGATATTGTGATATAAGACTAAATATCGACTTAGATTTTGGATATCGTAATATCGTAATATGGCATAAGTGGTGTCTTTTCATATTTTTAAAGGCTGCGTTACAGTAAAGTGATGTCATTTTCTGAACTTACCAGACTGTTGTAACTGTTCTATTATTTCCCTTTACCCACTTAGTCATTATAGCCACATTACTGATGATTATTTATCAAAAATCTCATTGTGTAAATATTTTGTGAAAGCACCAGTAGTCAACACTACAATATCGTTGCGGTATCGATATCGAGATATTTGGTCAAAAATATCGTGATATTTGATTTTCTCCATATCGCCCAGCCCTACTAACACTACACTGGCCAGAACTAAACAGCCACACAGAGACACAGCTCAGTAACAACACAGACACCAAAGTAATTCAGTGGGAAAACAGTGATACTTCTTTACTAATCTCTGCAAAGTGATTTAATAATACATTTCTTGGGTTGAGAGTGAAAAATGAGTCCACATAAACACAAGCTTTCCTACATTGATCCGCTGTAGTTTTCAGCACAAGTATTTGCAAACTCTAACATTGAACACCACATGGAGAAGATGGTACATACAGTATGTTATCTTGAAACAGATTTGATTCAGTAAAACGAACTGTCAGTGATCAACCGGTGAGGGAACAACACTACTCATGTGCTATTCACAGCATGCATCTATTTTACGAGCAATGTTTTCCGTTTATTTTGATGCCGATTTGCCTTACAAAGTTAGACATTTGACAGCATGTAGATAAACAAGCTGAGACAAATGTGTCAACACAGCTGATGTCCCACCAGCCGAGCCAAAAATACAAAAACATTTGTTGACATTTGATTCAGACACTATTGACATGCCGCTGCGGAACGCTATTAGTCACGGTTGCATTCGTTTCCCTCTCTGTGTTTTGAAAAGGGCATCATAAAGGATCCACATCTACGAAATACACATTCAAAAACCGAACCATCGGAGCCACAGTGGAGCTACAGTTTGGTTGTGTTTTGAACTTTTTCACATCAAGGGTTCAAGTTAGAAAGTCTCAGTCACATCTTCAGAGGATCAAATGTTTTTTAGCACAGTAAATGTTATCTTAAATAATGTACACCGCATATCCCAGCTTAGCCATTAGTATTTTGTTTAATCAGCAGTTTAAAAGCTTGTCGGTCACGCCAGATTAAAGTTTGGTATAGATTTCATCCGCGGATAACCAACCAGCCATCATCACAGTTACATTAAATTGACTCGTTGCCCATTAGCTCCTCAACAGACTGTGTATTTTACATTTCTTCTAAACATGTTCTATTAAATACCTTTGTGCACGATGCATATTTATTTATGTATTACTCTGTGTCACCTCCTACTGTGCAATATGCCATTTCTATTCATCCGCACCTTACTCTGTATATATATATATATTTTTTTTTTACTTGTTTTTTTTGTCTGTTTATAATAAGGGTGTTTATAGTGTACATATTATTACTATCAATATTATTACTCTTATTCTATTTTTCTATTTCTTATAATACCTTTTGTATATTTTTCCTATGTCTATTTAATGTGTGTTTGTCTTATTCTGATGTGTGTGAATTTCATTGAGCTGCTGTAACAAGGGAATTTCCCCAGTGTGGGATTAAAAAAAGTCTATCTTCTCTTCTCTTATCTAAGTAGCTGCTGGTTTCAGTTAATGCCAGTACAGCATTATTATCAATTCAAATACACTTGCATGGTAATGCTGTATGAGCAGTGAATAGTTTCTTCTTGTACTGAAAAGTCCTGTAGGTAGCTGACATTCAACATTTAAGTTATTATCTGAGCCGGAACATTTTTCAATGCAAAAGGTCTTTGCTTCCTGTTTGATGGTCTTCCAGGTTTTGATTAATTAGATAATATGCGTAGCTTGCTACATTTAATGCTTTTTTGGCAGCTGACTCTCAGATGTTTGAGCTTCCCACAAGTGCCTAAACACCCCATGATGCCAAGTGCATCTAATGAGTAATACAGTAGCAAAGGATGGACAGGAAGGAGCAGTGAAGAAAGAAAGCAGAACAGAAAAAAGGAGACGGCTAGACAGGTATTTTACAGTGGGAGGTGCGCTTTTTTGGGGAGTAAACTGGATCTTTCTGGTCAGATCTCAATAATGACATCGGGAAACTGGACCACCACAACCATGTAGCAAGTACCATGGTGTTGTAGCATCTCTAGCTGACAGCACACGTCTTTGACTGAGACTGGGCCGCACTCGCTGCTGCAGGAGGAGGGAAGGAAGGAAGGAAGAACAAAGGAAGGAAGGAATGAAGGGACGGAGGGAGAAAGGAAAAACAGAGCGACAGTTATTTTTCCATAATTTAAAGTGACACCATGAAAAATGCATTCAAAAATTTTTTTTTTACAATGTCTCCACCTGTATGTGTGTATTTGTGTGTCTGTACTTTTACTATGGTTACCAAGCAGCAGTTTGGGCATTTAGTTCTCACTCAAATGTACCTCAAAACAGGCACATAGACTGGTTAGGCTCAGAGGCATTTAGCAGTGGTGGAATGGAACTAAGTACATTTTCTCAAATACAAAGTACAAGTACAAATTTGAGGCACTTTTCTTTTCATGCCACTTTCTGCTTCTACTCCGCTACATCTCAAGAGAGAAATATTGTACTTTTTACTCCACTACATTCATCGGACAGCTTTAGTTACTAGTTACTTAAACATTTAAGATTTTTGAACACAAAACACATGTAGTTTATAAAATACAATGTTTTATTATAAATTAAACTACCCACCAATATATAAACCGACAAGTACAGCTGAAATGATTAGCCGATTAAACATTTAATTGATTGACAGACGGATTGTTTCTAAGGCTATGTTTAGACAGAAACGATCTGAAGAGAAAACGCAAAAGTGTGTGAAATCTGATGTAGTATGCACACCAGGCGGCTAGGAGGTAGTGTGAAGCACTGCCACACAACACCATCAAGCCTGCATAGAACCTTCCTTCTACTTCTCTCCCTAGTAGCGTGAAACCAAAACATGGCGAAGCGAACAACACAAGCTGACAATTTTGTCTGGACAGACGAGGAGGTGGAGTTATTGCTCCAAACAACCTTAGATTACAAAGCCACAAAGGCACAACAGGGCGCGGACTGGGAGTCCTGCCAGTCAAAATATATAGACATATGGACCGAATTTCTTCAGCAGTATGGAAATAATCCGACATGTTTGTTGTTATTTTCCTGTACTGGTGCATGCCTGTGACGTAAACGCGTGCGCGACGAGAGCCACTGTGAGCAGATCGGAGCAGACTTTTTACCCTTTAGACAGGAAGACGGTGGAGCATTTTTAAGACTTCCACTTTGGAGGGTGGTTTCACTTTTTTTGTGTTTTTAAGCCCCAAAAACGGCGTCTAAATGAAAGGCACATCTGATAAAATATTTCGTTGTTTTCACCCGCGAGCGTTGTCGTGTAAACAGGGCCTAAAATGTGAGGATTTTTTCTGCATTGAGTACTTTAACTTTTAAAACTTAAGTACATTTCCCTGATGATACTTAGATACCTTTACTGAAGTAACATTTTCTTACTTCTAACAGTATTTTTTACAGTGTGGTATTAGTACTTTAACTTAAGTAAAGGAACTGAATACTACTTCCACCACATGAAACTGGGAGAGTAATGCACTGTCTGTGTGTGTTCACATATCTGAGGGCCTCCTACCTTGTTTGGCCCCAGCGGCCTCCTCCTTGGCTTTCTTGGCCTCCTCAATGGCGGCCAGCTTGGCCTCGTGCACCTCCTTCAGGGCGTTCCACTCCTTCCTGTTGTTCAACAGGCGCTCCAGCATTGGGGTGATCTCCACGTGGAAACGACTGAACTCCTGGAGAGCAGGACGGCAACAAATCAACACAAATCAAATCGCATCCAAATCAATACTGCTTCGTTAGATCCAAAGATTTATTAAATCTTATAAATATAACACTGACAACGTTTCAGATGGTGCGGACAAAGTCGATTTTAGTAATCAAGTTATGTACACCTGAACCATCTTGAAATAAAGTTACTGAGCCGAATAGTCGATACCAAGTTAAAATGCCATCTACGGACCTTTTGCACAGCAGACATTTTGGCTTGTCATAGTAGGAAAAGCACAGCTCAAATTCATAACTTTAACGATGGCTCAATTCCATCAAGTGTCCTAGTAAGCTATTTCAGTGAGTCAGCATGCACAATACCAGGGCCTCTCCTAAGTGGAATGCAGCCATCATGGTTTGGAATACACCTGTGCTTTTCCTACTATGACATGTCAACATGTCATAGTAGGAAAAGGTATAATCCAAGATAAGACAGACTTAACAGGTGTCACACTTTGCATGTAAATGTTTCTACAGTTTAGCTGCAGGGGATTCTTTTCGGCGAGTGTTTGTTAGGTTAAAGGGAATCAAGAGTGAATGTTTTCTGTGAGGTGTAATGTCTGACCTTGTACACGAAAGCACAAACAAAGTCGATGAATCCACACTGCATCTTCGGCAGATCATCTGATTTGGTTCGGTCCATCATAGGCTGAAGGGGGGAGAAAAGTGTGTGAGACAATCAAATCCTGTACACTCATGTGGCCATCAAGCCTGCTGCCAAGCCCTCGCATTTTAAAGTCTCTCTCTATACTAGGATTCAAAAGTGGTGTTGTTATTTTGTCCACCCTATTGTTTTGCTGCAAACTAAATTAAGTTTGCAGCCATAATTATGGACAGTACAGTTTCGTAAAAGAGAAATACATAAATATAAAATGTATCAACTTATTTAACGTTAGGGTTTGGATATAGGTTTTAGTACAATCCCCAAGAGGGAGAGTGCTCCATCCTCACTAACGGAGAAAGTGTAGATTTATACATTTTGTACAAAAGAAATTCAAATGTTAGAATCATTCTATTGGGACCTGAAACCCAAATAGTCCACTAAAAGTAGCACACGGTGAGCGCTCGCTATAGACAAGCATCACTTTCTTAGGTATAAAAAAGGGGGGAGAGTGCAGACTCATGTGAAGTTCCATTATATTCACATTAGCAGCCACATCCAGAAATGGGCGAGTGTGAGCAGCACACTGGACTGTAAAAGCCTGTCAGAAAGTTCACGCTGGCTGTAATTGCTGGCAAAATTGCCCACCTACTCTTGATGAAATTGTTCAAGTGGTCACACTCTCCAAAGTCTTTTTTTTTCTTTTTCTTGTCAGACCACAGTGAGTCACAGAATCGACTGCTGTAAAAAAACAAACTGATCAAAGTGAAATGTTTTCCCAGCTGACACAGATGCTATTAAATTCAGAGCACTGCGAGGTTAGAGAGTGTGGGATGGTGCTTCTCGCACTTCATGTGTCTCAAGGACATGAGGGAATGAAATAGAGCAAGGAGAGAGAGAGAGAGAGAGAGAGAGAGAGAGAGAGAGAGAGAGAGAGAGCCAGTGGAGGGTACGGTCGGCTGGGTGAGGGCCACAGTGCCCGCTCTTTCTGTATCAGTGCTCCACATAATGGCCTGTACATTGCCCAACACCACCGCCACGGGGAAGTAAATCTGTCTTTTCATTTTGTCTTCCAACTGCGTCTCGGTCTCTTGTTCTCCTTCTCTCTAATCATGTCCTTCCGAAACTGAAGCCTCAAGGAGAGCCTTGGCCTGCCTTAATTCGCATTATTCCTGTCCACCCGCCAAATTCTTGTTCTCCTCCTCTCTGACTTTTATGTACTGGCACAAACTTGGTATTAAAACTACAACAAATCACACAGAAAAATCCCAGCAAGACAAAATAACATGTTACAATCCAAATGAATTAAAGTGATTGATCTCAGATTTCAGAGTGAGCGTTTTGTAGAAGTTTAGAAGGGCATCATGAACTTGATCAAACTACAAGATCAGGCTCACATTTGTTTAGATTAAAGTTCCAAAAAACTAAAAAGATTGACCTAATCACAGAAGATCCAACTAGCCTGAGGCTCATCAGGGAGAGAAGACATTGTAGCCCTAAACCTCTAACTTCAGGATGTATAACGCGGGTCTATGATAAACAGCGTAGTGTTTTACTATCCACTGCAAACTCTTAAAAAAAGTCTGTGTAACAAAAACAATCTAAGCTCAAAAGTTCCACCTACTAGTGTTTTGGATATTTCCACTAAGAAGTAATCATGGTCAAATCAGGGTCAAAAATCGGCCTTTACTTGTGTAGCAAGTTCATCAGAATAAAGGCTGTTTGACATTTACTTTTCTCATAAAGATATAAAAATAGATAAGACTTGTGTAGCAATAAGTGCTTTACAGAAACAAATGGATTCCGGCCATAACCCATCTGATAATAATTATGATGTTTATTGTTTCTCAAAGGAAAATCCTCTTCTTTGAGGTCAGAGGTCAACTATAAATAGAACCGCGGTACCGTTGGAGCTGGAGGGAATTTAGTGTTTTTGGGACATCGATAGGACGGATGCATCTACTGTATCATCTAAACCATAGATCTTCAACAGGGGGTCCGGGGCAAGTAGGGGGTCTTCAGAGTTACGGCAGGGGGGCCACCAAGTTATTGATCTTTTTTTTTTTTAAAGTTTTTTCAGTACAGAAAAACACTCGGCACATGTATAACGTGAGACAGGTGCATCAGAGGGGGATAAGTAGGTCAAAAGTCGCAAAGAAACTCCCACTCAATGTCTGTCTTGCAAAAACTAAGTAGGCAACGTTTTCGGTACTAGACCATCAGCTTACTCAAAATGGATGAAGGGAGTTCCTTTTTCAAAAATGTAAATGTCTTAGCATAAATCCAACATATTATAAGCACATATAAATCAGCCTATTCAGTCCTTACTGAAAAATGCGGAGTTTTTTTGTGATTGTTGCGGGCAAAAATCTTTGATTATGCTGCACGTTTTCTTAAAAATGCGATGGATTATGAGGGATATTTATGCAATTTTATGCAATGAAATTGTGGGAACTTGCAAAAATTGCGGTTTGATGAAAAAGAGAAAAAAAAGTGATTCCCCCAACACCCTGCTTTTCGGTGATGTTCACGTAATTACGTCACTTCATAACGTTCCCATGGCAATGGGAAAATGGCTGCTCTTGTGTGAAGTAAACGCAACATTTTTCAACTTTCTGCTAAGATATATGTGACTTTTTTGCAACGAAAGTGCAGGGATTATGAAATCATGCAAGCCCCGCATATTTTGCGTGGAAATCGGCAATTTATGTGGCGAAAGTGCGGCATATTTTAAAAAATGCGGCCCCCCTGCATAAATATGCGGACTTTGACTTATTATGCATTGAATTATGCGATCGCATGATCACGTTTTTCTGGAGGGACTGCCTATTTGTAAAGAAAATTTAAAAAAAGACATTAGGCTTACTGGCCCATAGGTAAGGTAGTCAATAAGAGCCACAGATCAGCCACATTTATGTTTAACATTACATTTTATAATTTAGTATTCTATGCACTAAAATGTATGTATAAAGGCTTAAGGCTTTTTGTTGTAGGCCCAGTTAAATATGCAACTTCATTTTTTAAAATATGTAGTATCTCCATCCCTCTCTCAGATAAGGGGTCCTTGACTTAAAAAACATTGAAGCCCCCCTGCTCTAAACGTTTTTTTTTTTTTTAGCATCTCTCTCTCTCAAGTGTCTTGCTCTCCGTGTCCTTACAATGGGAACTTGCTCCAGGACTGTCCTCTCCAGGTCTCCCTGCTCCCAGAACTCTGCAGCGACAGACAGCGCCACCTACAGGGTGAATCCGAAAGAAAGTTGTGTCAGTGGTGCTGTTGACATAAAAAGGGACAATAAAACACAATCCCATCTACAACCATTTCGTTAATTTTGATCATCACTTCAACAAGTACGTAGTCCTCTGTGGTTTTGAGGATAAATCTGCAGTGGTTCAGCTG
Organism: Perca flavescens; assembly: GCF_004354835.1. Classification (NCBI taxonomy): domain Eukaryota; kingdom Metazoa; phylum Chordata; class Actinopteri; order Perciformes; family Percidae; genus Perca; species Perca flavescens. The sequence continues at coordinate 6,051,219 of NC_041340.1, read as the reverse complement.
AAAGCCAAGCTGCTTTTTTTGTTTGGTTTTAACAGTTTTTGAAAGGCTGAGGATCAAGGATCAAGGTTTCGGGATCAACATTTTCACAATATCCTTGGCGTTCCACTTCTGGGATTGCTCCGTTGCTGCCGGAAAATCAGCCTGATCTACTCATTTAAGTTGGATATCCGCTTTGGGCTTCCTTTGTGTTGGCATTTTAAACTCTGGTGGATTTATGAGGACTATGGTTAACTGCTCCTCAGATCTCTGCAGGGTAAATCCAGACAGCTAGCTAGACTATCTGTCCAATCTGAGTTTTCTGTTGCACGACTAAAACAACTTTTAAAAGGTACACGTTCCACCAAAACAAGTTCCTTCCAAGCCTATTTTGCAGTGGCACCGCGCCTTTTCTCCGGTGCTTATGCACCGCCCAAGACAATTGTGATTATTTAAAGAAATGCCATTAAACCATAGCACTTTTTCCTCCCATCCCAGAATGCTGTGTGGACTAGCCAGACTTTGCTAGGAGGGTCTGGCAAAGCGAGACTAGGATTATATTTCTTTATTTGATCAGGGACAATGCACAAAAAACATTAGTCTATAAAAGAAGAGATGTCATGTGCCAGGTTATAGCAAAACATGCTAATTTCCACCTGCAGTCCCTGGACAGGTTGATGTTATACTTACAAAAATTCATAAAATATATACACAATAATACATGAAAGCATTACTTCACTCACATCATAAAAACACTCTCCACTTCAGGAATCTATCACTCACTCACTCACAGTGTACATCATTCATATCACAGTCATTCAGTGCAAACAAATTTGCTTTGATAATAACCACTGTTTGGTCAGGCGTGTAAAAGTACTATAATTTGTGCATGAAATAATTTCGTTTGGAAGAGTGTTCCAAAGGCTCGCTGCTAGTCACGCTACAATATGGCAAGTTCCCAGAGCCAAGATGTCATCTATAAGTTGCTTGTTTTTATGCAAATCCCAAAGATGTAAAAAAATTTTATTTTACATCTTTACTACTTTACATCTTTTACATCAAGTAGCAAGTTGTCGCAGTTGAGCAACTGGAACCAGATAAAGTTTGACATTTTCGCTTGTTACTAGTTACTTATTACTAAACTGTTCATTTCGCCTCAGCTGAGAAATTAATTTGGACTAATAAATTCAGCACTGTGTATTATGATGGAATACTTCTTGACACAGGCATGTCATATAGAATAGGTGCAGTTGGAGCACCTTTTCCATCTGGCAGATTTGAGTGGCAGGAAATCCTGTTGTTAAAAATCAAGACCATAAAGCTTTCACAGTGTCCCATAAATGAGAATCCTATTCACAGCTCACAAGGCAGTTTTAGCCTTTTGTGTCTTGAGAGATCAAAGCCTGTTTTGGCTGATGCACAAACTTGAAAATGGAGCAACATGAGATCTGATGAATAATATGTAAATTCTATATTCAGTATAGAAATCTCATTTTAGAAAGAGTTAGTCATCAACCACCAAGACAGTTTTGGGGAACAACTGCCATGAGGCTGGTGCAGCTAGATATTCTGCGTGCGTGGGAAGCAGAACTGAGCGAAAAAAAAAAAAAAAAAAACAGCCATAAAAATGTCAGCAGAATATCTTATCAAGAGTAAAGCAGCTTAAGCTTTTGTTTCTCAGTAACATCTTAGAGAGGGCTGTGACTATCATCAATACATATCTGAGTAAATCTATCTGTACTTTATTTTTATGTAGGAATATTCAATTCAATTGTATTTATAGTATCACATCATAACAAGCGTCATCTCAAGACACTTTACAGATAGAGTAGGTCTAGACCACACTCTATAATTTACAAATACCCAACAATTCCAGTAATTCCCCCAAGAGCAAGCATTTAGTAGAAAAACTCCCTTTTAGGGAGAAACCGCGGGTGGTGAGGAAAATGTCCTTTTAGGGAGAAACCCAGGCTCTTGATAGGCGGTATCTGACAGTGCCGGTTGGGAGTGTGATGAACAGCGGCAGTAATAGTCACAATAAAGATAATGGAATTATGACTAGGAATAGTGGTTGTAGGAGTTCATGGCGTAGCAGGGCACTGCAGGGCACAGCAGGACTTAGCAGGACGTAATATGACCATCTTATTAACTTAAACCACAAAGAGCTATAATAGAGACTAATTTCACGCCAACAGAGATTCACTCTGGTTAAATCTGGTATTGAGTATCTGCAGGCCTCTACACATGTTAATCGCCAAAACTGTTTGGAAAGGTTTTATATGACAGCTTATATATGTACAGCCTGTATTCATGGTGGAATTAAACTTTAAAAAGGGAACGGTTAGTCATCAAACTACTTTTGGAGCACAATTTGCAGGAGAGCAGCCGTAGCTGTAGATAGATACCCTGACAGTGTGTGGGATGTAGAGCTGACTCACCAGGTGCACACAAAAGGTGAAATCCAACGGGATGTAGCATATCTGCTAACAAATAAAAGGTGGAATATCCTAATTGGCAGCAGTCTTGCAATGCAGGAGGAGTAACAGAACTGAAGTCATATAAAAATTGTGCTTCTTATTAATGAATATACACAAATAATACTGATGTTTGCAATAACTACACTTGGTATAGTCATATTTATTCTTTCAGTTTGACATTATGAGATGTTCTGTTCTGTCCTACATCAGCCTCGGACATACAACTGTGTAACAGCTGAACATTTTGATTACGGGAGCCTGGAGGTGGAGGTGTGAGAGGTTTGTGAGGAAAAGGCTCAGCATTAACAAACAAAAAAAAGTATTTATAATGTAGCAAAGTGTCTGAAAGCTTTGAAAGTGATTCATCATTCTATTTTTTTATATGAGATTATTTTGGGGGCATTTTAGGCCTTTATTTTTGACTGGACAGCTGAAGACATGAAAGGGGAGAGAGAGTGGGAATGACATGCAGCAAAGGGCAGCAGGTCAGAGTCGAACCCTCGGCCGCTGCGTCGAGGAGCGAACCTCCACACATGAGCTACCCAGACGCCCTATTCATCCTTGGTATGACTCTGATGAGATTTTATGCACCAAAATAATTTACTGGTGACAACAGAGATCCACACAAATCTCTACTTTAACGGCTTGTTTGACGTTCATCAACTTAATATTCACGGGCCACTATATGCTAATTGGCTAATAGTATAGCTAGTCCAACAACCTGCCTAAACAAACACAATTTTTACCCCAAATCTGTAATTTGTAATATTAAAATCAGACATCACACTACATCCAAAGGTTCAAGGTTCTTTAACTGCAAAATCATTCCCAAGAGGCAATACCGCTCTCAGTTTTTACTTTAAATCTGTAAATTTGAATGTATAAAAATTACATATTCAATCTGTATTAATCTGTTCAAATTCAAAATTGTGAGCGCAACAGGCCATGCCTTGGAGGGTGTTCCTAAATTGTGCATTTGTCTGAGCCTAAACTAGACTATCGTTCTTTTTGCGAACACAAAACCAAGGGACTATAAGTGGAAAAAAGTGATTTTGCTAAAACCGGGCACATTACATCTCTCTGTGTTTTATATAAGCTTAATGTTTGTTGTGCATTGTTTCTGTTCAAGTAAAGAAACACAAAACATAGAGCATGTATGTAAACATACACAAAAAGAGAAAATGATGCCATGCTGGATGGATAATTGTGAAAACCAAACCATCTAAGAAGTAATGTAAGTAAGCATTTTGGAGTCAAGAAATTAGATGGAATAAGGTGTATAAAGATAAGGCTGTAAGACTTTGTAAGATGCAACTTTCAGTAGAGGTAGCTTGTCACTCAAGTGAAACAGGTGGGGAATGGGAAAACATATATACAACATAGTTGAGGATTAGGCTGCCCGAAGGTTGTGTTTTTGTGAAACTACACGTTTTGGTTTTTGAAGAAGTCACAGCTTTGTTCTCAATCATACCCCATATGTAAAGGAAAAGTCAAGCATGGCTGGAGTTTGGAGCTGATGAGACTTTGCTTGTTCCTTATTCACTTCGACTTTTAACAAGTAGAGTTATATTCTGTTCTGTTTATAAGTGAAAGGGAGGGAATGGTGGAAAAAAACCCTCAAATGGATTCTTAAATGATGCATGCCATAAGAGCACAGTAACCACTGATCTAGAAAATGAGAAGGAGCACTAACACTTTTAGCTTGTGACCCTCTGAAATGAAGCTGTCTACTTGTGACCCCTCATTACTGCTGGAACAAAGGTCTTAGGGTGGGACCAGCTCAACCAGGGATTTCTTTTCTTCTTGGAACTTCTTATTTTAATAATCTTTAGCAGGCAGAGGACGTAGAATTACCCACCAAAGCGCACACACACACACACACACACACACACACACACACACACACACACACACACACACAGACTGACAATCTGACAAAATTTTGTATGCAGGAATAATATTGTTATCTTTACACCTGTCAACAGATGTTGCGTCGGACATTACTGGTTTTATGCAGGAATAGGAATTGCTATGTTTACATCTGTCAGCAGATGTTGCATCAAACATTACTGGTTTTTTTATGGGTTCTACGTTATTGCAATGAGTCTCCAGCTTATGTGTGTGTAAAAGAATGAGCTGCACATGTTGATTAAGAGCATATGTTTCCAGTCAATTGCAGACAAATAAAGGTAAAAAATGACCCTCCAGCAGCGCCTGTCAAACAGCCAGAGATGCTTTCTGTTGATATTGATATGCCTGCGTGTGCAGGCTCAGTGGCGAAGTGTATATTACATACTTAACTGAAATAAAATACTGAGGCTGCCACGCGGTGATGAGGGGAATGAAAAGCAGAAAGTTGCTTTTGATGCATGAGGTCGTCACGAATCACTGCTGAATGCTGCTGAGATAAATGGCAGCGCTGACAGAACGTCTTTCTCTGTCTACTTTATCATTGGTTTCCTTCTCACAGAGCCCCTCCGGGAGCCTGCGTACGAGTGTGTGCCTTATTACTGTGAGTGGCTGGATGTAAGTGAGGCTGGAGCGCCATTTTACCACAACTACTGTGAAGTATGATAAGAACCGTGTGAAGAGGTCACACAGATGTGTACCTTGCTCTGGATTTCCCACGGTTTAGCGATGGCCGACAGGTCACAAGCAGTCATCATCATGGCCCTAGAAACAACATACAAGACATGAGATCTGTATGTCTGTGCATCTCTGTTGGTACCTGCATCTGTGTGTGTGTGTGTGTGTGTGTGTGTGTGTGCCTACATGACGATCTCTTTGCGCGTGGTCTCCAGCATCATGTACTTGGTCCAGTCGTTCCAGTTCTCATAGGTCTTGGACTGGTCCACGATCTTCTGGAACATCGTCCTCTTCCTGAACAGAAAGAACAAAGTACTCCAATACATCTGATATGTCTTTATTACCTGTTCTTTACAAGACATACAGTCTCCTACACATCACACAACTCTCTTTGTTTTGTAGTAGTGCTGTCAAACGATTAAAATATTTAATTGCGATTAATCGCATTAATGTCATAGTTAACTCGCAATTAACTGCACATTTTTATCTATTCTAAATTTCCCTTGATTTTCTTTTTGTCCCATTATTTTTTCTCATTTTAATGCTCTTATCCAGAGGTCTTCAACGTTTTTTAAGCCAAGGACCCCTTAACTGAGAGAGAGACTGAGCAGGGACCCCCTACTACATATATTGTATAAAATGAAGTTGGATATTAAACTGGGCCTACAATAACGTGTAGGGCGGCCTAAAGCCTTTATAGTTACCATTTTAGTGCATAGAATACTAAGCTATCAAAATAATTCTTGGCATGATTTTATAAATAATATTTTAATTCTCAACATAAATGTGGCACAGTGTATCTGAATTTGGAGGTCCCCATGCAGTGATTCTGAGGACCCCGTAGGGGTCCTGGACCCCCTGTTGAAGATCTCTGCTCTTATCAACATGGAAAAGTGGATCGGCTTTTCAGACTGGACGTGCTGCGATGATAGCTCAGTTCACAACGACAAAACACACAGATAATTTGGTCTTGTCAATGGAACCATTTGGCAACTTTTTTAAAGTAAACTTTCCATTCAGAATCTTATTGGCATCAATTTCATTGGTGTTGTAGTTTTTCTAATGTTACTAGTTGTTGCAACAGCATGTGAAAAAAACTACAAAGTTTGCTAGGCAAAAAAAGAACGTTAATCTCACGATAAAAAAATGTACGCCGTTAAAATGGGTTTGCGTTAATGCCGTTAATAACGCGTTTAACTGATAGCACTATTTTGTAGACATGTTTAAAAGGTTGGTGGAGCAAACTCCAACAAGTTTTGCTGTGTTTTGGGACAGACAATGGTAGACAATAGATAGAATAGACAAAGTGTCTTACTTTTATTCAGTTTTGGTCCCTTTTCCTGCACATCAAAACACAAAATCTTATACATCCATCTATCATTGTATGTTATGGTACATATGGAGTAAGACGTGTGCCTGAATAATCCACTTTTGCTTGGTTAATTAAAGCAAATTAATTAATTTTTGACTTTTCAAAATCAATCTATGAAGTCAGTGTTTATCTTTTACTTAAATCATTCTAAAAATTTGACACTAAACAATATGAAATGGCCCTTAAATGTGTCAATAGTTAAAAGGCATTACTTTGTCGTAAATGGCTGACTAAATTGCATTCAAAGCAGTGTAATAATGTATACACAGACTGAGTTACACTAGCTACATGTGTTGACATGCTGCTGTACTAACTTGAAGTAGAGAGCCAGGTCAGTGGCGATAATGGCGATGTCCATGAGGTGGATGACGGTGTCGTGCTGACGGCGGTTTAGATTCTGATAAATGTTCAACGACTGAAACACCAGAGAAAGTCAAAAAGGTCAAAGAACAGTAATGATACCAGGTAGCTCAAGAAAGTAGAGGGGTGTCTGTCCAGAGGCGGAGTGGAAATCGGGAGAGTCAGGACTTTTCCCAGTGGGCCGGTAGTGTTTCGAGGCCGCGAGGGCCGGTCTGATAATAGTTATACACTGCAAGTTCTTAGCAACACCATCTGGCAGCCTGGATTTTCAGAAATATAGGGGGATCAGTGAGTGGCCCCTCCCCAAATGGCATAGCCCTGGTCGGCCTGTGACGTAAAGCCATCAAACAACTCAAAAGGAATAAAAGGGATCCCCCCCGCTCTGTATTAAAAACTAAAGGGGTACGTACTACAGCAATGGACATTAAAGGTCCCATGGCATGAACATTTCACTTTATGAGGTTTTTTAACATTAATATGCGTTCCCCCAGCCTGCCTATGGTCCCCCAGTGACTAGAAATGGTGATAGGTGTAAACCGAGCCCTGGGTATCCTGCTCTGCCTTTGAGAAAATGAAAGCTCAGATGGGCCAATCTGGGATCTTCTCCTTATGAGGTCATAAGGAGGCCTTTCTCTGCTTTGCCCACCCAGAGAATTTGGCCCACCCATGAGGAAGAGAGAGACATTGTGGCTTTCAAATGAGCAAAGTGGCAGTTGGTCAAGGCCACACCCCCACCCTCCACCTTGCCCCCCCCTCTCTCCTCCTCAATAGCTACAGACTCAGAAATGGTACATCCTAAGGAAAACTCATTGTGGGACTGGCTCTAGTGGCTGTAATTCTGCACCAAGGCTGAATTTCGGAAAAGAGACTTCAGATGCAGTATTAGGGGATCACTAAGGTCTATATAAAAGAGACTTCAGATACAGTATTAGGGGACCACTAAGGTCTATATAAAAGAGACTTCAGATACAGTATTAGGGGACCACTAAGGTCTATATAAAAGAGACTTCAGATACGGTATTAGGGGACCACTAAGGTCTATATAAAAGAGACTTCAGATACAGTATTAGGGGACCACTAAGGTCTATATAAAAGAGACTTCAGATACAGTATTAGGGGACCACTAAGGTCTATATAAAAGAGACTTCAGATACAGTATTAGGGGACCACTAAGGTCTATATTAAAGCATCCAAAGAGCACCATGTCATGGGACCTTTAAACTAGTATCCAACAACTGCAGCTGTCCCCATTAGCGAGCCTAAGAATTGTAGGAAAAATGATTGAATGGTAAAAAAAAACTAAAATGTCCTCACTGACAGAGGCTAGTTGAGTGGCTAGCTAAGAGAAGGGTGGGGCTTCAAGTCTTCATATTTAGGACTGTTGTATTGCTTTAAATTGTACAGGTGTTCATGTTCCCACCCCTGTATGCATGTACTGAATGTGTGTGTAAGCTGCAGCATACTTCATCTCTCAGCAGAGTCTTGCCAAACTCCAGATGGTGTCTTTCCAAGATGGAGGAGCCATGAAGCTTCGCCAGAGGATTACCAGACCTGGAAACACACAGACATAGACAGAGAGAGAGCGAGAGCGAGAGAGAGACACACAGAGAGCGAGAGAGAGACAGAGAGAGAGTTGGGAGGGTACACTGTGATAAATCATGCATGGTAAACTCAGAACTCCTGGGCCTGGCCTGCTGTGTCCACAGCTAATGGCAGCTCTCATTAGCTCATCCATCAGCAGCTGGAGGTGTATCTGGTCAATAACAGCTCATTGATGTTCCATGTGTGCGACGTTACCTTCATAGAAAGAGCTGAGGTCAGCCCGTCTGAACACCGGAGGAGTCGCTGCTGTTACCCAAACGTCAATGAAATCAGCCAATTAAAACGGCCTCGGAATAACCAAACAGATGGGATTTACAAAATCAGAGAAAGAAATTGGGTCAAGGCAGCGAGTTATAAATGAAACCATATTTTGAATGTATCATATTGTTTATTTCTACTCACTGTTCACTTTGATTGTATAGATTTCTTTCATTTATTTCAAGATTTTCAAGTTTTTACCTCAGTTTATATTAAATTCGTAGTTTAACTTTGATGGGCTACAGCTTTCTGCACTGCAAGTCCTCCTATGAGACTTACAAGAATCTAGATCCTGTTTGAATTGAAGTGATCTGCCTGCTACAGTGTGTATCTAATGACTCTCGAAACTTTTATCTTTGTTTGTCCCCGAAGGCCAATTGGTTTCGCAGCATAAAGTGCAACATAAAGCAAACATAAAATAACATTAGCAGAGTCAAACAGACTCAGCAGCACTGCATGATGAACAAGCATAATCTTTAGAACAGCAATCATAATCAAGATCAGAACAAAGAAAATCACTCGTGAGCTACAGCTACATGCATGTTCTGGATTGCATTGTGCAGGCTCTTTGTTTAAAGTGATGGTTCGGAGTAATTTACCCTAGGGTCCTTTGCACCATGACCTTGAGCCAAACACCCCACCCTTTTTTCACCTGGGTCTAAACATTGGGAGAGTTAGCGTAGAGTAGCATTATCAGCTGAATAGCTTATTAGCGCAGGGGCTAATGGACCCACGTTTGTATCTCGTAAATGACCCCACTAATAATGCCCGAAATGATACCAAACTTCTACACTAGTACAAATAGGTTATGTACTCATAAAACGATGGATTTGAAAGTTTGTAAGTACACCAGAAGTTTATGAACACTTGCCTGCTGGCTTCTGGGGGGGGTGTTTGGCTCGAGGTCATGGTGCAAAGGCCCTAGGGTGAAATTACTCCGAACCATCACTTTAAAGGACTTGTTACTCAGCTGGTGTGTTTTTGCCTCAGTAGCCTTTATGTTCTCATTCATCAAACCCTGAAGCCAATTACTGTGACGGCCTCAGTGTTCTCACACTGATTCTAATATTTGCAGCATGATGAATTCTAAGAAGAGGCTGTAACGCCTTAAAAGATTGAAACATGCACACAGAAGCTAAATAAATACAGTTTAGCAGCAACACCCACAAATAAATATAAACAGAAATCATGTAAACACAAAGCATTACATAACTAGCAGAGGTGTCAAGTAACGAAGTACAAATACTTCGTTACCTTACTTAAGTAGAAATTTTGCGTATCTATACTTTACTGGAGTAATTATTTTACAGCATACTTTTTACTTGTACTCCTTACATTTTCACGCAATTATCTGTACTTTCTACTCCCTACATTTTAAAAATAGCCTCGTTACTCATATTTCAGTTCGGCTTGTTTTCATTCCAGCTCGTCAGTCATCGTTCAAAAAAACACACACACAAAAACCCTATCCAAATCGCTCCATCCGGAGAGAGTGAATTTGATTGTGGTTGGATGAGAAGTATAAACATAGCTATTCCGACACCCTATTGGTTTGTACGCGATCCATAACACCTGTACAGACCCGGTGCTAATACGCCACCGGTGCCTTAACGACCGTTATCTACCGGACCGAATAGCAACATGGATTTCGGTGCCTTAGGTGCCTGCGCGATGCTCCGAAAACGGACGTTAGAGGGAACTGAACATCGCCGCACGGGACGCTAGTCAACACTACAGTTGGAAGCAGGTTAGCCTAGCGTTAGCTAGAAGATGGAGTAAACATGATAAAATGCTGAGAGCTAAACGGTGTAAAAGTGTGTCTATATTTCACTGGAGAGGAGTCTGACACCAGACTGTAGCTGCTGTTGTCTGAAAAACACAGAAGAGATGTAGCCTATGTGTCACCTTTTTCAGCCCTTCTGAGTTTGCAGGTATTATTTTAATATACTGTAACATTATTATAGTCATATGATTTTGTCCCCGCGTTTTAGAGTTAAGCTGTTGTCCTTAATGGTATTTCCCCACTTGATCAGGGTCTTGAACGTTTTTTAAGCCAAGGATCCCTTAACTTAAAGTGAGATGTAGCAGGGACCCCCTACTACATATTGTATGAAATTAAGTTGCGTATTAAACTGGGCCTACAATAACTGTTAGGGTAACCTAAAGCCTTCTTACATACCTTTTTTCATAAGCTATTAAAATATTAATTGTTGGCATGATTTTATAAATCATATTTTAATGTTACATACTGTATGTGACATACTGTATGTGGCACAGTAAATCTAGGATTAACTGTATCTGTGGGCTGATATCTTAGTGACTACCTTACCTATAGGCCAGTAAGCCTATCATCAGTGGGAATTTATATTTGCTAATAATATGTTGGAATTATGTTAAGGCATTTTATTTTTTATTTTTTTTAAAGACTCAAAAATTTACAATAATTCGGAGGCCCCCCTGCAATGACTCTGAGGACCCCCTGTTGAAGATCTCTGCCTTACATTACTTTTACTTTTATACTTTAAGTAGTTTTGAAACCAGTACTTTTACACTTTTACTTAAGTAAAAAGCTTGAGTTGATACTTCAACTTCTACAAAAGTCTTTTCAAACCCTAGTATCTATACTTCTACTTGAGTAATGAATGTGAATACTTTTGACACCTCTGATAACTAGCCAATAGGTATAAAGTCAAGTCACGTCCATTTTAAATGACATAGGCCAAAGTCACAAAGGACAGTCTAGTTCACAAATTACTTCTAAATGATCTAAAACTGCTTTTCAAAAATACAAATCAAATGTATGTTTTAATTCAGACACGCTCAAGCTGGAAGTCCCTGCAGGCATCAAACTTGTCAACAACATGCTGAAACACCCCCCTACTTCTCCCTTTGTACCCCAAGCTCTTACTTCATCTGGTAGAGGTTGTTGGTTCCTCTGTGGTCAATATCGTGGCAGAGACCGGCGGTCACCATGGCCATGCACTCCAGGTCTGTGTAGTAACGCTTTAGATCACCTGTCTAAGAACACAAACACAAACGAGTCACAAAGAGAGAGAGAGAGAGAGAGAGAGAAGAGATACAGTTTATTTACACGGTCAAGTTAGGTATGAGTTTGATATCACAAATGAGAATATGCATGCCATTGCAGCACATAAACAAATGCAGCCATTTGAACTGGTTAAAAAACACACACACACACACACACACACACACACACACACACACACACACACACACACACACACACACACACACACACGAGGCAATTTGTGTTCCAGCAAAGAGGACATGATGGTCTACAGGTGCTTGTTTTATTGTGTCCATGGACTATGTGCTCTTTTTTTCTGCAATGGGGAAGTAAACATCTTACTGACTTCATTTAAAACACTTGCATTTGCGTTATTATTATTTGTATAAAGTTATGGTTGTATAAGCTTTCTCTGTATGTTGTTTGTACTTGCTGCTGCAGCAAATCATCTCTTTCAATGGGTTCGGTAACAGCAAAAGAAAAACAAATGTCAGTTTCTCAGAGCAGTTATTCATCTTTAGACATACAGTTGGAATAATATAATATCTGCATGCTTACACAACCTGACTGCATGTTTTCTGTGTATTTTCCCGTTGGGATTAGTCTTTCCATGCTGTGGAGAGGTTTAGCGGTACTCTCTGCTGTATGTTCACCCACCCACACACACACACACACACAATATATATATATATATATATATATATATATATATATGTACGGTATATACTTTTCATTATTACTTTTCATTATCTCATTCCAGATGAGGGAATGAAAGAGGAGGAGAAAGAATGTTTGTCACTTTGGCTCACAGAGAGGGGGAGGAACAGGAAAGATGAAAGATGATGAGGAGGAGGAGGAGAAGATTGAGAGCAGGAGGAGAGGGATTGATGAGGACTTATATGTGCGTGTCTCACCATCAGCAGGGTGAACATGGTCTGTCCCACGTTGAATCCGTGTCTCCAGTTGTGGTAGGTGATCCTCCTGTAGCCTTTACTGAGAGAGTATATGAACTTCACCAGGGCCTGCACAACACAGGGTTTTTCTGCTTTTAACTTATCTTTGCATGACAGTAAAAAAACTAACAAATTGATTATCTAACCACGCACCCACCCACCTCTCTGGGAATGTGAAACTTGTCCACCACTTTAAGTTCGTAGTACATCTTGATGCCACATTTCACAAGGTCCAGTTCGCTGTGATGAAAGTCATAGAAGTGAAACTCAAAGAGCTCAACTTTCTTTGAGTCTGGCAGGACCTCTGACTGTGGAACAGAGATAGGCAAATGTATGCATGCTTTAGATGTTTGTTGTGGCTTGATGTGGATCTTAGTGTGAACATTGTCATATCTAGAATAAATAAACACAGAACTGTCTTGTATTAAAGGTGCAGTAGGTAAGACTTATAAAACTAACTTTCTGTCATATTTGCTGAAACTGACCCTATGTTCCAGTAGAACTACATGAAGCAGGTAATACAAAAAAACGGCTCCTCTGGCACCACCTACAGCTGTTCAGATGCACCAATCAGGGCCAGGGGGTGTGTCAATTGTCAACTGTGTGTCGATAGGCTCGTTTGAGATGAGCCAGGTCAGCGCAGAATCGATCACCGGCGATCGGCCCCCAATACATGCCGGTTAGATTTGTGTCCGACTTGATCCCGACTTGCTCTGACGTCATGCACACATGGGCGACGATAATCTCACGAGACCAAGGCGGCCGCAGTTCTGAGACGCAGGCAGCGCAGTTGCTTTTCACCAACTTCAAGAGCCAGGTGGGCCCAGGCGGAGCCAGTGCATGCTGGGAAATGCAAGCCTCTCAGCTGATCGAACAGCTGATTGGTTCAGAATCGACTCAACATGATGACGTTTTATATAAACTTTTTATTGATTTTGAATCGGAGGGATTTTAACTGCAATTTGTCCGATTTAAAGCCTTTTTCTTTACAGAACACATGTTGTGAGGCTGATAGTGACGTTTAGAAGTCAGAGAGACTAAATCTGTTCAGATTACAGATCATCTACAGTCTGTTGTTAATTAAAATCAGCAACAGATCACATGTAGAGCATTTTGACAGCTACTCTGTCATAATAAAATCAACTGGAGACTGTGTACAAGCTGATATATGAGTCTGATAAGATTTTATTAAATCGGAATCCGATCACAGTGTTTGTGTCACTTCCTGTTCAGCCTGAAGGCTGCTGGAATCAGCTGGAAAACTGTCCGACTTGAGAGCGGATTTTTGTCACCGCCCTCGGCTGCTGCCGCCTGCTCTCGTCTACTTTACAGGCGAGACGCAGTTTATCTCGAACGAGCCTAATCACTGCTCATGCACATGCATTCATTCTCCCTTGGGGTGGTGAGGGGCTTAGGAGACCATTTTGGGCAGTAGCGGAAAGGGGGGAGGGACTGAGAAGTTGTCGATGTTGTCAAATTCCCATTTTTAGGCCTTCATTTCCACAGGACAGATGAAGACATGAAAGGGGAGAGAGGGGGAACGACATGCAGCAAAGTGCCACAGGTCGGAGTCAAACCAGCGGCCGCTGCGTCGAGGAGTAAACCTCCACATATGTGAGCCTGCTCCACCAACCGAGCCAACCCGACCACAAAAGGTCCCAGGTTTAATCTGTAGAGTCGGTATAATACCCTCATCACTCATCACCAACTTCACACTCCCACCTGTTTCTTTCCACCCTCACAGAGTCACGTCGCACCGAGGGAAATGCATTCATTCGTGCATGGATGATCGGATTTAAAGACATTTGGAAACACAAGCTGGATGTTTCTTGTTGTTTACCAGAATCTCTTGGAGCTCCTCCTCCTCACACTCATCCGGTTCCTTCCCCCATCTCTTCCTGGTGTCCTGGGAAAACACACAAGATCAGCGCTCACCTTGGATGAAATGGTTTAGCATCAATCACCCGACTCCTGATCTGAGGTCAAAGTGGGTCACCTTCCTCTGCTTTTGTTCTCTCCGTCTCTCTCTCTGTCCACTGACAAATCACCTCATAGAAAACCTGACAGCTTATTTCAGCTTATAAACGATGCTCTCCTCCTGTTTATGTCATCCATATCAACCGAGCACAAATATCAAAGGAGAAAGCATGGATTCATTCACTATGTAAATAGGGTGTTCTGTCTCATGTTCCCGTATTTACTTGAAAATACATTCTTCATCTTATCATTGGACCGCTGAATGTGTTTTTTATTTAGTTTTAAACCAAAACCCCGCTGTCCCTAATTTAAACAAAAAATGTCTGTTGAAATTGTAATTAAAGGACAAACGTCTGGTTACAAACCTGTCAAATGTGCTGTTGTAGTCGGACATATTTTCTTCCCCCTAAATTAAACTTTACTCTCTAAGCTTTAATTTATGTGGGAAATTAGATATGTCTGTTGTCATTATAGCCACTTTTACATATCGTAGGAAACTCAAGCCAAGTAAAGCAAAGAACAAAATAATTAGTCATTTCACAAGGCTCTACCAACCTGCCAAAAGTACAATGATGTGGGACAAACTAAAATCTAATGAAAAAAAGTGCAATATATACATATTCAATCCAAAAGTCTTCGTATCCGCCTCAAAAACATGTCAGCGATATATCAATCTCTGTAGAGAACCAGGGAACCTCTTTCGCACATTTTTGGACTAACCAGAATGTGCTGGATTTCATCCTTGCGACACTTGACATGGTACATCACCATGTCCTGGAAGATGTCCTTCCTGTTCTCCAGCTTGTTCATCTTGTCGTAGGTGTCGGTGTTCAGCACCGACCAGCCCAGGAACTGAGTCAGAGACTGGACACAGGTGTGTGTGTGTGTGTGTGTGTGTGTGTGTGTGTGTGTGTGTGTGTGTGTGTGTGTGTGTGTGAGAGAGAGAGACATAGAGAGACAGAGAAAGAGAGAGTTAACAGCCCATTACTGGTGGCAGGTGTCGGAAACATTTAAAAGGAAAAGGTAGGCGACACTCTTTTCTTTCTCTCCAGCCATGGTGGCCATCATTGCTCAAGCTAACTGCCTTCTTCAGTCCTAAACCGAGTGAAAACATACTGTAAACGCATCACTTCCCATCAGTGGGTCAGAAGTAGAGCTGGGCAATACGTATATCGATATTATATCGATATCGTGATTATGAGACTCAATATCGTCTTAGATTTTGGATATCATAATATCGTAATGTGGCATAAGTGTTGTCTTTTCCTGGTTTTAAAGGCTGCATTACAGTAAAGTGATGTACTTTTTCTGAACTTACCAGACTGAGAGTTGTAGCTGTTCTATTATTTCACTTTACCCACTTAGTCATTATATCCACATTACTGATGATTATTTATCAAAAATCTCATTGTGTAAATATTTAGTGAAAGCACCAAAAGTCAACACTACAATATCGTTGCGCTATCGATATTGAGGTATTTGGTCAAAAATATTGTGATATTTGATTTTCTCTATATCGCCCAGCCCTAGTCAGAAGTTCAGGTCCTTCACTTAAGTAAAAGTAGCAAAAGCAGAATGTGAAAAAGTCATTAAAAGCATTTTTTTTTTTTTATCCAATAGTATGGTTTATGGCGTTGTTATTTAGACATATGTTTATTCGGTATATAGTTTATTATCTATTTTGTTTTATTTTTGTTGTATGGTCTGGAATATTCCAGTTACTGTGTCATCTTTTCTTGATTTTTGTCTGGGTGGGTGGTCGCAACGAGGGGGGGATATGTTCATGTTGCAAATTGAATGTTTGGTTTGTTATGTTAAAATTGAATACAAAAAACTGTTAATCCCACACAAAAGATATACAGTAGTATACATCAGAAAAAAACATATTTACAGTATCAAAAGTACAAGTGGTTATTGTTATTGACCTAATCCTATGGGTGCATTCATGTTTTTCTTTTACTACTTTATATCCTGTTGGGAAGTATAATCTATAATTTTATATGTTGACCATATGTTTTGTACAGTAAAATCTTGTAAAATCTTAATGCAAAGTAACGACTATACTGTAGGTGTTAAATAAATGTAGTGGAGCACAAAGTAATGGCATAAAGAGTACTTCCCACTGTTTGACAAATGTTACCACACACTATTTGTTAAAACATCCAATCTAAACACTTTGTAAACTGTAGGTCAAATACATTTAAAAGTACAGCATTATTAACAAATCATACCCAAATGTCAAAATTAGGGCTAGGCAACGATTTAAAGTTTTAATCGTGATTAATCGCATGATTTTCCTGATTAATCGCATTGTTATATGCAAAATCCAATAATGAAGTCAAAAGTAGTGTATAGCACAATTTTATTTTAAATGTTCTGCCATATGAACGAAAGTGCCATAACATTTGTTCTGAAAACACTTCAGCATTTGGTTTATACAGTAGCAGTTAAATAAAATATTTAGTGTAAATCTCAACTTAAACAATGTAATCAAAGCAAATACAAAAGTAAAGCTTATTGCCACTGCCAGGGCATTCATGTTATCCCGTTTGTTATATATATATATATATATATATATATATATATATATATATTTATTAAAAAAACAAAATCCTGCGTTAATGCGCAATAACATAATTAATTAATGAGTTAACGCGATAATAACGCGTTAACTTGGCCAGCCCTAGTCAAAATTATTTTTATCCCTAAAAAACAACTTTGATTTCAAAGTGCTCATATTATGCTCATATTCAGGTTCATAATTGTATTTAGAGATTGTACCAGAATAGGTTTACATGGTTTAATTTTCATAAAACACCATATTTTTGTTGTACTGCACATTGCTGCAGCTACTCTTTTAACCCTGTGTTGAGCTCTCTGTTTTAACTACAGAGTGAGGTATCTCATTTCTGTTCCATCTTTAATGGGAGCAGAGGGTGGAGTGGCAATTGGGAGAGTCAGGACTCTTACCGGTGGGCTGGCAGTGTTTCGAGGCCGCGAGGGCCATAGCAAGTTCTTAGCAACACCATCTGGCGGCCAGGCCACAGCCTCTGCTCAACCGGTACGGCGGGCCGCAGCAGCCTCTTATTTCAATCCAAACACAGGCTAATCAGAAAGCACTAACGAAGTGCAGGTCACAACCATGTCTAGGATTTTCAGAAATACAGGGGGATCAGTGAGCGGCCCCTCCACAAATGGCATAGCCCTGGTTGACCTATGACATAAAGCCAGCGAACAACTCAAAAGGAAAAAAAGGGATTCCCCCCCTCCCACTCCGCCACTGGCTGGGAGTCGCACATGCGCAGTAAGTACTGCTTGCTTGTCAGTTGCAGAGTATGAGGGCGTGCCATGCTAGCAGCTAGGCGAGCATTATAACGTGTGTTCCAAAGTGACCACGTTGGTCTCTGAAGTAAAGGCCGGACTACAATAGAGCTGTTTGGAGCAGTTGGTGAACAGTGTTTTCTGTTGGAGACGGTAAGTCCCTTTGGGGGTGGACTTTAGGCTTTTTCACTTTGTAAACCTATAATGTGCACAAAAACATATACTGTATAACATTAAAGGAAAGGGAAAAAGCCAAAAAGCATAATATGAGCAATTTAAGGAACAGTTGAGGATCAAAATGTCAGGTTGTGTATTTTAAACTGAATTCTGAGCAGTGAGGCAGATCGAAAAAACTTCAGTAAAAAGCCTCCAGGCCCAATGATAAATAATGCAGACACTCGGAATGGCCTGCGTGTATTTATAAACCAATGGCTCAGTGTTGCCACACACACACACACACACACACACACACAAACACACACACACACAAACAGCCTGTACCTCCATCAGCGTTTCGTCCTGTTCATCAAAGGGTTTCCCATCTTTCCTGTTATAGAACGTGGCCACGCCCACTATCTCCTCCTTCTTGTTGACGATTGGCATAGACAGGACGTTCTTAATGGTCCAGCCGGAGTCGTCCATAGGCCCTTTCTGTGCACGTACACGCACACACACACACACACACACACACACACACACACACAGTTCAACATTCAGTAACTATAAATAAGAATATAGTTACTTTGATATGTTTGAGACAGTAATATAGGGACTTATTTTCTACTGGGAACACTATTTTATACTGACGAGTGTAATAAAGAAAGCAGGAACCCTGCAGCAATGTAATGTGACCTTCTACATTCAGAAGAAATATGAGGGAATCAATAATTCACCTGCTCTCTGCCCCTAAAGTCTGAACATACTGCCAGAGCATTAAAGTCTTACTTTTTTTTTCTTTTTTTAAATGGGCTCTTAGTGAACTACTGCTGCACTTCACAGAGTGGACATGTTTAAAGCTTGGATTATCTGTCAAGAACTACAAAAAACTAGAAAATATAACAATTTTATCATTCACTGAAAAACTGTGTAGCTTAACAAAATTAAATGAAAACTACCATGTAGAAAAATGAAAGCATCAAAGGCTTGTTCCTTCGTCATGGATGTGTGGTCGAACAACCCAGTTATTTACAGCAGCTGAATGGGGTTTGATAAGGAGAAATGTTTCAGCAGTCT
Source organism: Perca flavescens (assembly GCF_004354835.1). Lineage (NCBI taxonomy): Eukaryota > Metazoa > Chordata > Actinopteri > Perciformes > Percidae > Perca > Perca flavescens. The sequence continues at coordinate 6,032,076 of NC_041340.1, read as the reverse complement.
AAAACCTCCCCTTAGAAGCAAGTTAATGTATCTACAGTAGCACCATTTCCTACAAAATGCACTCTAAAGTGCTTTGTAAAAGGTAATAAAAAAGCAACACGTACAGCAACAGAAAAGAGGGGGAAAAAAAGAGATCAGCAGAAGCACTACAATTAGCAGAGACCTCTTTTGGTCACATTGCTACTGTATTTTGCACACTTTTGTGCTCAGTAGTCAAATAGGAAACAAATGCAAAAAGCAATCACATGCAGACGATAAATTTAGGTGCTGGACAGGAGAACATGTAAAAGACGGAAAAATCAGCACACTATAATTTTCCTACGAACAAATATTATATGTTCGTGGGAGCATTATCAGACTCTACAGTGCGTTTATGTCTCATACAGGAAAAGAACGCATCAGAGATGTAATGCACACAGCTTGTCCCAGATCCATTTAATATATTACAGTAACTAAACAGGTTTTCAGTATGCTCACACTGGAAAACTGTCAAAATGGCGCATCCGGCCAATATTTGAGTGTGCTGTTGAAGCACAACATTCCTTTACAATGCACAAAGGAAATGGAAAAGCAGCTCACAGCTGGTCAAATCTGACAGTAAGATTCCAAAGCTGCAGTGTGATTGAAATCCGACGCTGCACACATACAAATATTGTATCATTCATTACCTGTTAGGTATAAAATGGTGGAATATGTTGACTTTTTTTTGTATACGTATAGCTCAAACTCTATACTTTGATAACTAGTATGTAGCATGCATGGATTAGGGACCCACAGTCAAAAGAGCAGATAGACTAGTAGTTTGTTGCACAGTTACAATACTGTAGCAATTTGGAAATATTTTGTCAGCCAAGTACCCACTTGAACAGCGCAAAACATTTTTGGTGAAAGAAAAAAAAACGTATGATATATGAATTTAAAGAGGTAAAATACAGCGCTGTATTGTATCTGTATCTGTACCTTGTATCTGAAAAACACTTAAATGCTAGCCTACATTTCAAATGTTTCAAAATGTTGTTCAAATCCATCACTAAATTCATTCGTTCTGTATAATTATTTTAGGAATAATGCTTAACAACATCTCACTCCAAAGTACCCCCTTTTGAGAAACACTGTTTTACGTGACTAACTCTTCCTTTGCTTGCTCGTGAGATAAATTACAACGCATCATTACAAAATAACTCCTGCGGTGGAGCTTTTTTTTTTTTTTAAGATTCTTTTTTGGGCATTTTAGGCCTTTATTTGACAGGACAGCTTAAGACGTGAAAGGGGAGAGAGACGGGGAACAACATGCAGCAAATGGCCGCAGGTCGGAACCGAACCCCGGCCCGCTGTGTCGAGGAGCAAACCTCTATATATGGGCGCCCGCTCTACCAACTGAGCTTTCCGGGCGCCCAGGAGTGGTGGATTTTAAGTTAACATTCAGACCCTAATTGTCAGCAGTGCAGGACCAGGATCCATGTATGAGCTGGGACAATGGCATTCAGAAACAGAGTATAATAAGGATAAATACAATGGGCGCTTCATAGCCCTCAGGAAACTAGTTTACATTAAAAAGAGCAGAGAATGAGGAACATTTATCCAGTTTGGGCTGTATGGCAGAATCGTTCCTTGTTCCCTGGTGGTCTCTTATGGTTCACGAGAGCCCATTATATAGCTAAATTACTTTTTGAATACATTATTCCAACATATACTCTCAGTTCTATTTCATTCACACCACTCAAGAGTGAAGGCTCACATATAATTCCATTACTGTAATCTGACTGTGATATGCTAATGTCATCTATTACTTTACATAAAAATCAGATTACAAATAAAGGGGCAAAATTGCTCTCTTCTGCCACGACAACAGCTAGTCTAGAGGTCCATGAATAAATACACATGATGTGGGCGGTACTACAGTATATGTTGGCATTCCTGGATAAATAAATGCATAACAACAAATAATAGGAATCAAAATAATGCAATACTGGTTGTGAATGGTCATCTTTGTACTGCGCTTTGGATAAAAAAAGTGTTGAATTGTGAATGAATGTAAATATATTACTGTTAATAATTAGTATACTTTCATTCACTTACATATTGATTACAATTGTTAGCAAAGTAGCAAAGGTTTAATACATTGTTTTGTAGTCATCTAAAGAGGCTGGATAAATTGACAACTGTGTCAGAAAGCTGAAGCTTGGTTTTAAAATTAAATGTATTTTTACCTTTTTTTGGTAAAAATACCAAAAAACCCTTCTCAGTTGTAACCTTCTCAGTTACAACTGAGAAGGGTCTGGGCGAGCTTCATTCACAGCCCATTTCCAAAGGGGCGTCACCAACAGACGCCGCTCAAATGCCCAGTCCCTCCAGATAAAACGTGATTATTTGATTGCATAATTCAATGCATAATCAACCAAAGTCTGCATATTTATGCGGGGGCCGCATTTTTTTCAAATATGCTGCACTTTCGCCACATAAATTGCCGATTTCCACGCAAAATATGCGGGGCTTGCATGATTTCATAATCCCCGCATTTTCGTTACAAAAAAGTCACATATATCTTAGCAGAAAGTTGAAAAATGTTGCGTTTACGTCACACAAGAGCAGCCATTTCCCCCTGTTGCCATGGGAACGTTATGAAGTGACGTAATTACGCGCGGTGAACATCATCGAAAAGCAGGGTGTTGGGGGGAATCACTTTTTTTCTCTCTTTTTCATCAAACCGAAGTTTTTGCAAGTTCCTGCAAATTTCATTTTTTAAGAAAACATGCCGCATAATCAAGGATTTTTTGCCCGCAACAACCACAAAAGAACTCTGCATTTTTCTGGGAGGACTGAATGCCTCTGGGTGCAACTGGATTGTCATGACCAACGATCCGGGTGACGTAGCAGCGACAGTGGCATCAACGGGTTGCTGCGCTTCGGTGGGCGTCATGTTGAATGTAAACAAAAAGCTGCTCGCCGTCGCTGCGCTATCGTCATTGTGTAAAGCCCGCCTCAACGGTTGTGATTGGTGCCTCGATTTGTAAAAATTGGAAATGGGCTTGAATGGGCTCTTGGCCAGACGGACTTGTAGAGCAAATCTCAAATTTGCCAGAAGTTCGTCAGATTTTTCCCAGGCTACTTAATCAGGCTACTTAACGAGCGCTTCCTTGAGAAACAAAAAAAAAGGTGCAGCCATCTTACCTGGAAATTGAAAAAATCATCTTCAGCTGCATTCATTATGTTACAAATCTGTGGGAAAAGGGGAAATGAGAAGAGGTAAAGTTGAGGACGATGACATTTGCTGAGAGTTGCTGCGATGTGATGGAGTTAATTTTAGTTTAGGTGATAACAAAAACACGTATACTGCGAATTTTAAACCAAAATAAAATCCCAGTTTAATAGTAGTTTGGGTTTGGCAGGAATAAGAATAAGAAAGTGGCTTGAAGAGCAGGACATCTTTGCTCAAATGATCTCACACAAACACTCCACCTTCACCTTTCTGGGTCGAAGGACCACATGTTCATATGTTGTGTTCAGGAGTTGACAGAGTTGTATCTCCACACAGTGAATCTATTCAAAAGCCCTTGTGTCACTTCCGAAACCATTAGTGTCAATCTGACATGTCTTTTCCCCCTCAATTTATAAAAAGGTGGCTCAGTGGAGAAATGAAATGTTCACCTTTTGATGCAGAAGAGGAAAAAAGGGAGAAGATGAGGGAGGGAGTAAAGATGATGTAGAGTTGAAAAATGACAAGTGGCAAAGACAATGAGAGGACAGGACAGGAGGAGGACAGACGGGATGAAGCAGAAGGAGGGATAGATAGATAGATAGATGAGTGACGGCAGGCTCAGCGGTTTGGGAAAAGCACAGTGATTAATTACAACGGCTGCAGAAATTACAATTATACATCACGGCAGCGTGTGGCTGAACACTTTTCATTTCCACAACGGTGTGCACGCTGACAACTGTGTAATAAGGCCTAATGGCGTTCTGCTCGACTGACCACCCGCAGCTTCCGTTGGAGATGTTTTGGAAATAAAGATATTTAAAAAGGACTCTGGTGTTACAGTACATGCACTCCTGCACAGAGAAAGTTCTTCTCTAAAAGTCAGAGTGAGAAATTAGGATTTTGTTCTAAGCTAAAAGTTTAGGTACTCACTGATTTTCAAAACAGATTCAATCTCTCAACTAAAGATTTTTATAGACTTTTTCCTGTCGGCCATCCTAATGCTCACAATTGGTGATTGGGTAAAGATAAGCTATCACAAAGCTATGAATATAACTGGATGGATCTAAATTATGATCCTTAGTCCCACTTTATAATGTCCATTAATATATGCTAGACTAATCTCAATAATTAGTGCCTCCAAGAGTTTTTTAAGTATTATTACATACCACTATTATTATTATTATTATTATTATTATTATTATTATTACATTTGGAGCAGAATTCCTGCAACTAAATTTGAGACAATTTTGGGATCAACTGTCACAAGATTTTTAAGTCAGCTGCAGATGTTAAATATGTTTAAAAGGGCAGTTGTTTAGAGAGCATGATGCTGCTAGATCTTTCTGTCATGGTACGAGAATGTTCTTTTGACTCGAACTACATTTGAGGTAGTATGATCATTTCACAATTTTGTACGAGATCTGTTCAAAATCTCAGAGCAAACGTAAAATAAAGGAGGAGGACAGGAGCGCTACAGAAAAGCAGACACTTACCAGTCCAGTCTCTGCTACGTAGGTAGGTAAACCGCTAACCAGGACCCAGTGATCTGCTGGAGGATTCCTGGGGATGAACACAACATGACATGTAGAAAACTCAACTGTTTGAAAAACAACCTGAAAGCAAAATAATTATGTAAATGACTTTCCTATTGGGTGTTAATACAAATGTCACTCTGCCAGCGTGAAATGAATTTCATGTAAAATCATTCAAATTAAATAATGCATGCACAACGTTCAATGTACACAAGTGAGATTAGTCTGCATGTTTGAACAGTAGTTATTACTGTTTACAAGAGCAGCAATGTTGGAGAATTGAAAACAAGCAAATGTAGATGCTAAGGTTATCCTTCATGAGGTAAAACGTAAACCATGTTTGGTTTTGTGAGGGAGGAAGAGACGTCACTAATATCCTGTTGTTATCTCTCTGATGGCCATTTTCCAATCACCTTAAACGTGCGGCATTGTGTGTATCTTTGAGATCTAACAAACAGTTAAATGCGTTTCCTTCCTCATAAAACACTTGCATATTTCTTAAAACGTTAAAACCTTCATTGTTTATTGCTTGCAGTCTTCTTCCCTGACTTTGTGCTTGCATCGCTTTGTTTCTTGGAAACGTCACGGCCACACTGTACATCAGTACATCAGCGTGATAGTGTAATTGGCAGGAATGTGTAGTGTTCACCACGTAGATGTGTGTCCAAAGTGCACAACAACAAACAAAACGGAGGCCCACACATTAAGGCCACGTCCACACGTACCAAAACGATCATATTTTTCCCCTTTCTTCCCTGGCATAATTTCAAGAATGTTTGTGTCCAAACGGATCCATTTGTAAATGACTCAACACGCTACTTTATATTCCAGGCCTATAGGTGGCGCTGTTTCTGCTACAGAAATTCACCAAAAACAGAGAAGAAGAGGCGGAGAAGAAAAGGTGCATGCACATAAAGTTTGCGAGCTGTATACAAACAGACAATTCAATTCAATTTTATTTATAGTATCAAATCATAACAAGAGTTATCTCGAGACACTTTACAGAGTAGGTTTAGACCACACTCTACAATTTACAAAGCCCCAACAATTCCAGTAATTCCCCCAAGAGCAAGCATTGGCGGTGGCTATTGCGACAGTGGCGAGGAAAAACTCCCTTTTTAGGAAGAAACCTCGGACAGACCCAGGCTCTTGGTAGGCGGTGTCTGACGGAGCCGGTTGGGGGTGTGATAAACAGAAACCAAACAGCCCTAGTAACCCTAATAGGCTCAATATCTTCTCCAGCAGGAACACAAGCATGTAGCCCACCATTGTTGTTGTTATGAGACGTCCTCGCGGGATAAGAGATCGAAGGCTAGAGGGGTGTGGCGATGACATCATTGATAAGCAAGTATCAAGTGTTTAAACCCCCTACTGCTAGATGGCTATGCTGAGACACACCACTAGTGTCCTCGCCTAACAGCGCCTAACAGTGCCTAACAGTGCCTAACAGTGCCTAGCAGTGCCTAACAGTCCCTAGCAGTCCCTAGCAGTGCCTAACAGTGCCTAGCAGTGCCTGACTTTTTGCTAGAAGCTAACAACGTAGCTAATAACTTTGGCCTACTTTAGCATATAAACATAAGCTCACTAAGAACCTGTGAACCACAATCCCAGACTGGCAGTTTGATTTTCTGTCTACTGAATTGTTTACCTAAGTAAACTTCTTTGACTTTTATGAACATCATGTCTTTTTTTAAATATTAGTTTTTCTAAAATTATACTTAAAACAAATTCCAATATATCGCCTTATGTACAGTATTCAAATATATTGCAATATATTGAATCGTGACCAATGTATCGTATCGCCAAATTCTTGCCAATACACAGCCCTACTTCGTAGCATGACTAATGGTCAAACACTTCACAGGTTATGTTTAAACTAGATCTCTTTCGTGACTTACGGTATGACTTTGATGTCCTCTTTGCCATGCAGGATGTAATCAATCAGTTTGTAGAAGATAATTTCCTTGAAAAGACAAACAAATAAAAAATTAGAGAGCCATGAAATGCTCCCAACACAGAGCACTTATAGAGTATCGCATCATATTGCATGACAATATTGACACTTGATTAAGGGCAGACAAAAATGTAATAGTTGTTTTTTATTATTAGTTATTTGGATGCAAAAATAAATACCATTTATGGTCACTGCATGCACACGTTTGTGGACTTAACCCTAATAAATTAAATTTTAAAAAACACTGACCCAAACTTTAGGAAAAATAACGAATCTAGCCAAAATCAACCTAATTAAACAAAACTGAAAGTCAAAAGTCTAACTAGCGGCCCTGAGAGACTGCAGTGCCCATTACATCCCACAGTGGGAAAGTGTTGGACAGAACAAAGAAAATGCTGTACTGATAATTTAGCTAAAAAAACCTCATCCCAGCACATTGCATGGACATTCTCCATAGGTTTTAGAGTTACCTTCTGGTGCATAAGTGAGGTTCAAGGGGATATTTTGAACTGATGGTGACACATATATTTCCTCACCCTGCCATCAGGAGTTTTGGGTCCATCATATGGTGGAACTTCTCCCATCTGAACTGGCCACAAGTCAAAGAACTCCTTCACACACAGAGAGAGAGAGAGAGAGAGAGAGAGAGAGAGAGAGAGAGAGAGAGAGAGAGAGAGAGAGAAAACCACAAGGTTTAGAGAAGGCAACATAGCTGATACGGCTTCTTCTTTTGTTTCATTATTTCCATGCACTTAGTGTAAATTAAAGGCACATCCAAGACCATCATTCTGTCTGAAAATGTTAGCCTCTTTAGAGTGTGTGCTATGTTTTTGTTCTGTCTTCGAAAAGTTCAGTTAACAAAACTAAAAAAAAAACTCAAAGCTGAGCTACTAGTTGTGTTTATTTTTAAGTGCTTTTTTCATGAAACCCAGTGTTAGCAGACAGCCATCTGTGTCGGCAGACAACATGTGTTTGTTCTCAGATAGCAGGTGTTAGGAATCAACTGGCAGCTGCTTGTAATTAGGTGACAGGCACAGCCAGTAAGTAGTATTTATGACAACATGTTAGTTATCACAAATATGCGGGGATTGTACGACACTGATCAGAAGATGGTTTTGAGTGTTACTTCTTTCATTGGCATAAGGGCTTGAAGCAGAGTAAAACTAGTGCAGATTAGGCAGAGAAACCCCAAAGGAGTTTCTGAAAATATCTCTTCCCAAAAGAGGAGGAGAAGAAACAGACACAGATCTCATCAAAACCTCAGTGGGAATGAGAAGAACAGAAGGGCATAATTAATAAGCAACGGATGCTTTGGTTTAAAATCCGTAAAAGTTTATTATTATACAGTATCCCACAAAAGTGAGTACACCCCTCATATTTTAGTAAATATTTCATTATATCTTTTAATGGGACAACACTGAAGAAATTACACTTTGCTATAATGTAAAGTATCAAGTGTACAGCTTGTATAACAGTGTAAATGTCCTGTCCCCTCAAAATAACTCAACACACAGCCATTAATGTCTAAACTGCTGGCAACAAAAGTGAATACACCCCTATGTTAAATTCCCATAGAGGCAGGCAGATTTTTATTTTTAAAGGCCAGATATTTCATGGATCCAGGGTACTATGCATCCTGATAAAGTTCCCTTGGCCTTTGGAATTAAAATAACCCCACATCATCACATACCCTTCACCATACCTAGAGACTGGCATGGGGTACTTTCCATAAAATCATCTCTCAATGCAAATCAAACCAGCTATTAGGCTAACCAACATAAAACCATGCCAATCTCTAGGTATGGTGAGATACTGTATACAGTGGTGGTTTTTCCACGATGTCAACGTTCAAGCTTCTCAAGACCAAAATCAAGCCCGGAATGTAGATTATTGCTCCCCAGTCTGCTTTTACATTAAAGGTTAAGTCGTTTGACTGCCTAAGCTTAATTTAAGTTTAGGTAACTTGTACCTAAAACTGAAAATGATCGTACATTTGATGCAACTTCACAATCTAAAACAATGTGTCACATATGGGGATCTACCAGCCGCTCGCTGACCTCTTTATTAATTGTTTGGTTTGTTTTCCAGTTTATTATCCTCAACACTGGATGTGTGTAGGCATGGTAACCCACCTTGGTCTTGGTCATGTCCAGCAGACCCACGGAGTAACGGTCGCAGTTGAGGAAAGCTCTGACTGTGTACAAGGCCTTGTGGAACTGCCGCTCTATGTCCGTCAGCTCTTCAAACACCTTGCTGGCCGACCACAGCAGCACCTGCATAAAAGGAGTGGAATACAACACAAAAGATTAGACAGCTTCAAACCTCACACCACCAGTCACACTACCAGCCCTGTCTCGGAAAATGTAAGTTCCCATTCAACTAAACTGCATTCTCAATTACGTTTCAAGGGACATATTTGAGGGACATATTTTCTAGCGGATTATGTTTGTTATTGACGTATCACTAATAGGTTTCTAATCAAATTCTACATAATGAGGAGGTCGGGGTGGATGGATGGGTCAAACAAACCCGGGACTTTCACCCAGGACCACTGTTCCTGTTTTAACCTACGTAACTTACTTAACTTTCATACATACTAAACTTACGTATGTTACTTAAGGAATCTTACAAACACACTTATTTTAACCCAAAACATGAACTTTTGGTTACACTTTACTTGAAGGTATCTACATAAGGCCGGCCACACACCGGCTGCGTGGCGTGAGCATGGCGTTTCTGTTGCATGGCGGCTGCGTGGATTTTTCTATGTCTTTACACACCAGAAAACTTGTGCTGCACTCATCTGGACACATGTATGTTTCCCATTGATGTACTGCGCTCAAGCAGTAGTATACTTCATGTTAAACATAAATATATACTGATCTGATTACAGCAAAGACAACGTTGGCAGTATTGACGGCAAAATAGAGTACAGAATATTTTGTTCTGTATTGACAGGTGCAATATTTGAAAATCAATATTTTTTTTTATTACATTTATATCTGCATTTATAGAGACTTTCAAACATCAACATGTCATTTATTAATATGTATTCATGTCAAAATGACATATAACCATCTTTTCCTATTATTTTTTGCCTGGAAATGCTTCCAACACGCTTGCGTGTCATGTGAAAAATAGGCGTCAGTTCTATTTCTATTTTCGCGCCGCGCCTGAGATGTGCATGTCACGCAGGCAGTGTGCAAGCTCTAATCTGTTAACTTGGGAGCCGAAATAAAAACGGACACGCCACACAGCTGACACGCTCACGCCACACAGCCAGTGTTTAGCCGGCCTAAGAGTGAAATGACACTGTCATGAACGTGTCATAAACATTATAAATAAGTCATAAACATTTATGACATAACTTCTTTTAGTAAGTGTCATTCGGTTTTTGTCATGTGTTCATGACAATGTCATGTCACTCTTATGTAGATACCTTCAAGTAAAGTGTTACCGAACGTTTTCTAAACCTAACAAATTAGTTCTGTTTCAATTCACAAAATTAATCAAATATTTTAAACAGGGACGTTTTCACAATGTGATCCTGTCGCTGGTATGAGGAGGTTGAAGCAAATGTAACCCAGGAGACAATAAGTTTCCCCTAATACTAATTGAAAACTGCAGTTTAGTTGTATAGGAACATTCAACAGGGTTGACACCCCAGATCCTGAGAAATCCTCCTACTGTCTTTTCTTGTACTTGTCTCCAACACATTTTTGTTACAGTTTGTGCTTTCACAGTCAGACTGAATTGAGGCATCTTGCCAATAACACCAGTCGGTTGTATGACTCTCTTTGCATCTCTATTTTTGTCTTCCTTTGGAACACATACAGTGGTGTGAAAAAGTGTTTGCCCCCTTCCTCATTTCCTGTTCCTTTGCATGTGTGTCACACTTAAGTGTTTCGGAACATCAAACCAATTTAAACAAAAGTCAAGGACAACACAAGTAAACACAAAATGCAATTTGTAAATGAAGGTGTTTATTATTAAAGGAGAAAAAAAATCCAAACCATCATGGCCCTGTGTGAAAAAGTGATTGCCCCCCTTGTTAAAACATACTATAACTGTGGTTGTCCACACCTGAGTTCAATTTCTCTAGCCACACCCAGGCCTGATTATTGCCACACCTGTTCACAATCAAGGCATCACTTAAATAGGAGCTGCTTGACACAGTAAGGTCCACCAGAAGATCCTTAAAAGCTACACATCATGCCGAGACCCAAAGAAATTCAGGAACAATTGAGAAAGAAAGTAATTGAGATCTATCAGTCTGGAAAGGGTTATAAAGCCATTTCCAAAGCTTTGGGAATCCAGCGAACCACAGTGAGAGCCATTATCCACAAATGGCGAAGACATGGAACAGTGGTGAACCTTCCCAGGAGTGGCCGGCCGCCCAAAATTACCCCAAGAGCGCAAACTCATCCAAGAGGTCAAAAAAAACCCCACAACAACGTCCAAAGAACTGCAGGCCTCACTTGCCTCAGTTAAGGTCAGATGCCTCCACCATCAGGAAAAGACTGGGCAAAAATGGCCTGAATGGCAGAGTTCAAGGAGAAAACCACTGCTGAGCAAAAAGAACATCAAAGCTCGTCTCAATTTCTCCAGAACACATCCCCCAAGACTTTTGGGACAACATTCTGTGGACCGATGAGACAAAAGTCTCTTTGGAAGGTGTGTGTCAAGTTATCTGGCGAGAAGGAACACTGCATTTCATAAAAGAACATTATACCAACTGTAAAATATGGTGGTGGCAGTGTGATGGTCTGGGGCTGTTTTGCTCCTTCAGGACCTGGAAGACTTGCCGTGATAAAAGGAACTATGAATTCTGCTGTCTACCAAGAGATCCTGAAGGAGAATGTCCCACCATCTGTTCGTACTCAAGCTGAAACGAACTGGGTTCTGCAGCAGGACAATGATCCTAAACACACCAGCAAGTCCACCACCGAATGGCTGAAGAAAAACAAAATGAAGACTTTGGAGTGGCCTAGCCAAAGTCCTGACCTGAATCCTATTGAGATGTTGTGGTATGACCTTAAAAAGGCCGTTTGAATCGAAAACCCTCTAATGTAACTGAATTAGGACAATTCTGCAAAGATGAGTGGGCCAAAATTCCTCCAGGACGCTGTAAAAGCCTCATTGCACGTTATCGCAAACGCTTGGTTGCAGTTGTTGCTGCTAAGGGTGGCCCAACCAGTTATTAGGTTTAGGGGGCAATCACTTTTTCACACAGGGCCATGATGGTTTGGATTTTTTTTCTCCTTTAATGATAAACACCTTCATTTACAAATTGCATTTTGTGTTTACTTGTGTTGTCCTTGACTATTGTTTAAATTGGTTTGATGTTCCGAAACACTTAAGTGTGACAAACATGCAAAGGAACAGGAAATGAGGAAGGGGGCAAACACTTTTTCACACCACTGTATATATAGCATCCAGAGTAAAAAGTAAATGTGAATCTATGCCCCTGCTTGCCGTTTACACTGTGTAAAAAGCATCAGATCTGAGTCCGAGAGGAAAAAAGGTCAGCTGTGGGAAACTTTCAGCTATACAGTGTAAACACAGCAGCCTGAGAAAATACTCAAATTAAATCTTAAAAAAAAGGAACCAGGGTAATTCAGATGCCCAAAGGAAAGAAGTATATGAAGTGGTGCATGCTCTGCAGTCTCACCTGTCCCCTCCTGGTCTCACAGTTGTGCAGGTAGCTCAGGTGGAAAACTCTCAGGATCAGGTTGGCAAAGTTGAGATACTTGTTTAGAGTCTGGAAGAAAACAGCACACACTTTGAATAAAACTGAGAAATGGATGTGATTACCTCTTCAAAACATTAATGGTTTAAATATCTTATTCAATCCCCTTCAAGAAGTGTGTGTATTTGTGTGTGTGTGTGTGTGTGTGTGTGTGCGTGCATGCGCGCATGTGCGTACCATAGGGGTGCATGATATATACGACTCGATATTGTTATCGTAATATCACGTTGCGCAATATATCGAAAGTGCGATAAGTATGCAATATTTTGTTTATTTTGTGGAGCGCTGCGTCCCGTCCGTTGGCTGTGTGGCTTAGTTGTGTTTGGAGCGTACCACAGGTGTGAATATTTCGACAGAGTAACAGTGTAAGTGAAGAAATAGATAGAGACAACAAAACAGAACGAATCAGAGAAGCGAAAGAAAAGTTGTGTCCTGTTCTCTTTATTTCTATATTTCATACTGTCCAACCAGTAGAACATGTCCTGTTCTCTTTATTTCTATATTTCATACTGTCCAACCAGTAGAACATGTCCTGTTCTCTTTATTTCTATATTTCTTACTGTCCAACCAGTAGAACATGTCCTGTTCTCTTTATTTATATATTTCATACTGTCCAACCAGTAGAACATGTCCTCTTCTTTTTATTTCTATATTTCATACTGTCTAACCAGTAGAACATGTCCTGTTCTCTTTATTTATATATTTCATAATGTCCAACCAGTAAAACGTGTCCTGTTCTCTTTATTTCTATATTTTATACTGTCTAACCAGTAGAACATGTCCTGTTCTGTAGACGTGGTCCTTATTTATTTATTCATGTTGGACCAATCCAATATGACTGTCAGTTGAAATAAACCTTGAGTTGTATTGTTATGAATCGATTTTGATGCGTTTTCCCATAACTTTTGTAATTTTACATATGTTTAAAAATATAAAAATTAATATAGATACCGCAATATTCATAATCGATATCGCAATATCATATTTTGTCAATATCGTGCAACCCTAGCATAAGAGTACGTTTATACTTTTGTGTGTGCTGGACAGACTTTTTTTTTTTTTTTTTTTTTTTTAAATAATATGTAATTTATTTCAAAGGCCCACTGACAATTCAGTTTCATATAATATGTTAGTCACTTTTACTTCTGTGCCATCAGTCAGAGCAGGTGACACATTTCAAATGGCAGATCATTGTTGAGTGACAAAATAGCCAATAGTTATACGGTTCAAACTGCATGTTTGACAGGTGATATTAAACCAAAAAGGTAACATTGTCTCGTCTTTCTTGACATGGACAACATATAATTTCTGTGTGGTATTTGGACTGTATGCCACAGAGAGCTTTCAGCTGATGTAACATACCTTCAGGGAGCTACAGTGTTGCTTAGCAGTGGCTGAGAATAGCCAAGTGATTTAATGTAATGTAAGCCCACACTTTGATTTAGGAATTATTCACAACTTAAACATCTGACTGATTTTGTCATTACACAGGAACTGGCAGTTCTTTTTCTCAGTTTAGCCTTCTCTTGTGACTCTTTGATCATGATGGCCTAGCCATTTGCACCCACTGAAAATCTATTTCTCCAAATGTTCTTGGAAGGGCCTCTGTTGGTGGAAAAATGTTCTCCTTTTCACAAAGAATTAGAATTGTAAGTTATGATTTGGGAGGCTTTCGATTTGTGTAGCAATACATCAGCTGAGTTCAGGAGACTTGAACACCAGCTGCTGCTGCTGCTGCTGCTGCTGCTGCAGGCCAGAGCAGCAGGCAGGCTGTTGGTTTTATGCAAATACAATCCACATCAGTTGTTGTTTCAGTCAGATATAAAAAATGGACTTTATGTAGTTTGGAATAAAATTTTGGGTAGAGGTAACATGGTCTTCAGTACATGATAATTCAGTGGTAAGGAGTCTGACTTGAACATTTTCACAATGCATCCCTAATATTCCCAGATAGGATTTAGATTTACCCCTGAGTGCAAACAGCCTATGATCAAGATTTCCTCACTCTTGTTCTCATCACTTTGTATTTTTCACTTACATGTGGAGCCAAATGCTGATTATAAATTGGAATAATTCAACAAATCTAAGGATACTGTTACTATTATTATTACATTACATGTCATTTAGAATTTTTTTTTTTTAAACGTTCAAAAATATTCATGTAAGCCAAGGCAAGGCAAGGCAGCTTTATTTGTATAGCACATTTCAGCAACAAGGCAATTCAAAGTGCTTTACATGAAACATGAAACATTAAAAACAGTTAGAAAACAATTAAAAACAATTTCAAAGCATTAAAACAATTAACAACAATTTAAGATCATTAAAAGACAAGAATAAAATGTACAGTGCAGTATAAGAATTTTAAAGAAAGAGCAGTTAAAATAGGTTATTTAAAGAAAGGCAACATTAAAAAGATATGTCTTCAGCCTGGATTTAAAAGAACTGAGAGTTGCAGCGGACCTGCAGTTTTCTGGGAGTTTGTTCCAGATATGTGGAGCATAAAAATTGAACGCTGCTTATCCCCTGTTTAGTTCTGACTCTGGGAACAACAAGTAGACCTGTCCCAGACGACCTGAGCGGTCTGGGTGGGTCATAGTGTTGTAGCAGATCAGAAATGTATTTTGGCCCTAAACCGTTTAGTGATTTATAAACCAGCAAAAGTATTTTAAAATCAATTCTTTGAGGCACTGGAAGCCAGTGTAAAGACTTCAGTACTGGAGTGATGTGATCCACTTTCTTGGTTTTAGTGAGGACTCGAGCAGCAGCGTTCTGAATCAGCTGCAGCTGTCTGATTGATTTTTTAGGAAGACCTGTAAAGACACCGTTACAGTAGTCAAGTCTACTGAAGATAAAAGCATGGACAAGTTTTTCCAAATCCTGCTGAGACATAAGTCCTTTAACCCTTGATATATTTTTAAGGTGATAATAGGCTGACTTTGTAATTGTCTTAATGTGACTTTTAAAATTCAGGTCTGAGTCCATGACTACACCAAGATTTCTGGCTTTGTCTGTTGTTTTTAACATTGTTGTTTAAAGCTGAGTGCTGACCTTTAATCGTTCGCTCCAAAAACAACCACCTCAGTTTTTTTCTTCATTTAATTTAAGAAAGTTATGGCACATCCAGTCGTTAATTTGTTCAATGCACATATTCAGTTGTTGTATTGGGCTATAGTTCCCTGGCGATAAGGTTATCTAAATTTGTGTGTCATCCGCATAACTATGGTAACTTATTTTGTTGTTTTCCATAATCTGAGCCAGTGGAAGCATGTAGATGTTGAACAGAAGAGGCCCCAGAACTGAGCCTTGGGGAACTCCGCATGTCATATTTGTATGCTCAGATGTATAATTACCTATAGACACAAAGTAGTCCCTATTCTTTAAATAGGATTCAAACCACTTTAGTACTGAGCCAGAAAGACCAACCCAGTTTTCCAATCGGTCAAGCAATATGTTGTGGTCGACTGTATCAAATGCAGCACTGAGATCAAGTAATACTAAGACTGAAATTTTGCCACTATCTGTGTTTAAGTGGATGTCATTAAAGACTTTGACAAGAGCCGTCTCAGTGCTGTGGTGTGGTCGAAAACCTGACTGGAAGGCATCAAAACTATTGTTGAGTGATAAGAAAAGGTTGAGTTGTTGAAAAAACGCTTTTTCTATGATTTTGCTTAAAAATGGAAGGTTTGATATCAGCCTATAGTTGCTCATTAGTGACGTGTCTAGATTGTTCTTTTTTAGGAGTGGCTTGATGACTGCAGTTTTTAGGGCCTGTGGGAAGATACCTGAGAGCAGAGATGTATTTACAATATTTAGAAGATCAGAAGCCAAACAATTCGAAACACTTTTGAAAACACCCGTTGGTAGAATATCAAGGCAACAGGAGGAGGTTTTCAGATGTTGTATAATGTCTTCCAGGTTGTTATGGCTGATCGCATGAAATTGTGTCATATTTGATTTTGTTTTGTGTGAACACTGTGACAACACATATCCTGTACTTGATATGGAAGCACTGACTGTCTAATTTTCTGAATTTTGTCTGTAAAGAAGGTGGCAAAGTCATTGCAAGCCTTGGTAGACAACAGTTCAGATGCTACTGGTACTGGAGGGTTGGTTAATCTATCGACAGTAGCAAACAAAGCACTTGAATTATTATTGTTTCTGGCGATAATGTCAGAGAAAAAGGGCCACCTTGCATTCCTTAGTTCCAAATTATAAATGCGAAGTCTCTCTTTATAGATGTTATAGTGGACCTGGAGATTAGATTTTCACCAACTACGTTCAGCTTTTCGACACTCTCTTTTTTCTGTTCTCACCACTATAAAATTTCTCCATGGAGATCTTTTCTTACCAGAGACAGTTTTGACCTTAGTGGGAGCAATAGCATCAATAACATTCGTAATTTTACAGTTGAAATTATCTACAAGCTCAGTGACTGAGACCCCTGAGAGGGTGGGTGTAGAGGAGAAAAGCTGAATGAATGATTCACAGGTGTTTTCAGTAATATACCGTTTTCTGATTAACTTTGTTTGAACACTTTTGGGCACCGAGATAGTGCCGTTAAAGAAAACACAGGAATGATCAGAGAGAGCAACATCAGTCACCACAACCTTGGAAATGTTTAGACCCTTGGAGATAATCAAGTCGAGAGTGTGCCCCTTATTGTGCGTGGGCTGTGTCACATGCTGAGTCAGTCCATAGCTCTCAAAAACACAACATAGTTCTTTGGTTTCTCGGTCCTGGGGGTTGTCAACATGAATGTTAAAATCACCAGCAATAATTACACGGTCAAAGTTATTACAGATTATAGACAGCAGTTCATTAAAATTGTCAGAAGTTTGCACAGTATTTAGGTGGCCTGTAGATATTTATAAGTATAGCTTGAGGGGAGGATCTTAGCTGAAGAGCCACATATTCAAAAGAAGCAAAATTTCCATAAGATAATTGCGTACATTGGAATGAGTCGTTAAACAAAATGGCGACTCCACCTCCTTTCTTATTCACTCTATTCTCACTCATACAACTGAAGTATGAAGCTCAATGAGAACAGCAGCACTGTTATTATGGTCCAACCAGGTTTTAGTTAAAAACATAAAATCAAGATTGTGCTTAATAATAAAATCATTGATTAAAAATGATTTTCCTACCAAGGACCTGACGTTTAGTAGGGCTAGTGTTAGTGTGTTTTCATTTTTTGTGACTGACTGTGGCTGACGAGGAATGGATGTTAAGTTTGCAAAGTTTGCCGTTAAGTGCTTATTTGTTATTCTTTTTCTATTACCTATCACAACATAAATTGTGGAAGAATCTAATAAGCAGGGCCCAGGCTTGTCTTGGAAAGAGTCATGAGTGCTACTAGGCATGCAGCCTGGACCCGGTCCATATCAGTTAACGGTTGCTGCATTTTGCAAACAAGCAGCCTTATCAGTTTGGGGAAAATGAGTTAGCTGCCGCTCTTGAGGGGGCAGAGGTGCCTGGCATTTTACTTTTGGCCGGGGGCGAACGATGGGAGAAGGAAGGGGGGCATACTTGGTTACAGCATTCACCAGCTGCTTTATCTGGTCAGTGAACTCCAACATGGGGATGGGGGAAAGAGGAGAGAGCGACTCATCCTCAAAGACGTCCTCAAAGGCATCGTGGTTGTTAAAGGAGTTTGAGAAGGGTTGGACGGGTGAGAATGGGGATTGAGATTTCTCATCTCCGCTCTTTGGTCTCCTATGGAATGGGGAGGGCGATGAGTTCTCGTCGGGGTTGGTAAGGGGGTTTGAGGAGTGTTGGATAGGTGAACAGGGGAGTTGAGATTTCTTGTCTCCGCTCTGTAGTCTCCCATGGTCAAATCCTTGCTCAGGTGGGGGCTGTGGTGGATCACTGCCGCACTTTGTTGTGTCTTCCTCTTGTTTTGTTTGTGTTGATGTATCTTGTCTCGTGCCCTTGGCCAAGGGAGCAGATGGGTGGTGCAGAGAGTAAAGTAGGCTAGAGGTGAACAGCTTTACTCCTGACTTGTTAAGTAAGAGTCTGTCTGCTTTAAAAAGATGTCTGCGGTCCCAGAAAATGTTAAAATTGTCAATGAACTGCAGAGAATGGTCGGTACATGCAGTTGAAAGCCATGTGTTCAGTGCCAGCAGTCTGCTGAATCTCTCAACTCCTATTCTGACTGGCGGTATAGGGCCACTGATAAACACTTTCGCATTTATGAGCTAACTGTGTTCAGCAGATCCATAAACTCACGTTTCAGCACTTCAGACTCTTGCTTTACAACATCATTTGACCCTATATGCAGTATAATGTTCTTAGTAGTTGGGTGTGCTGCTACAATATCTGTGATTCTTTGGGCCAAGTCAGACACCATGTCTTTGGGATAACAGAGTCACCCACAATCAGAGTTTGGGGCCCAGTCGTTTCTCTGTAGTTTTTTAATTTTAGAATTGCTCTCAATCCTTACTCTCAGTGTGACAGTGAGACGCAATCCAGGTTATGTCCAGGGTCCTGCAGCAGAGGAGCAAATCTGTTCTCCACCTGCACACTCAGTTGTTGGGGAGGCATTTTGTTGTGGTTTTTCCCTTTTGCAGCTGTCCAAGGCTGTGTCCTACTAAGCACAGGGGTTGAAGGGGCGCTCTGCCTGGATGATAATGCAGGCCAGCCGGTCGAATCACGAATCTCAGGGCGCTGTGCTCTGCCCGTTAGTCGTCCTCCCAGTTCCCAGGAAAATTATTTACTCTTAGGCTTTGCACCAAAAGAGTTCCAGGGAGGACTACCACTTGTTGATTTATTATCCGTTCCACAGCTCTTCTGTTTGTTTGTGGTCTTGCTGGTGCTAGTTAGCCGTGTGTTAGCATGCTTTTGTCCATTGTTTTGGTTCAGTGGTAAAGTGGTGTCATTTCCACAAGATCTGTTCACTTCCATGTTTACTTCTAACCGGTAAATTTTGGTTTCCAGAACTGCAATCTTCTGAAGGAGTTTGTAGTAGTCCTCCATGGAGAAGGAAGGCATCTTGCTGCTAATTAGCTTTAGCTACAGTCACTTTGACAGGCTTGAGCTATTTGTAGGCCATGCTCACGCAGAAAAATGTTGAAAAATGGCAATAGCCTACTATGCCTATAAAAAAAAATGTATAGTCCAGTATAGTCCAGTGATTTATAAGTATCCAGAGCCGTTGCGCATAGTTTCTCTCAGAGGGAAAGCAAGATTATCAGCAGAAGTATGCAAGCAGAGGCAGGAGCAAGCAGCAAAGCGTCTGCACTGTAAGAAGCAGGAAGCGTGACAAGTGGTTCACGTTTATGTTGTGATTAAACCCCCTACCGCTAGATAGCTATGCTGAGACACATCACTAGTGTCCTTGCCTAACAGTGCCTAGCAGTGCCTGACTTTTTGCTAGAAGCTAACAGCGTAGCTATGGCTGAACTTTCTTTAGCATGTACAAATTTGCTCACTATGAACCTGTGAACCACAATCCCAGACTGGCAGTTTGATTTTCTGTGTACTGAATTGTTTACCTAAAGTAAGCTTCTTTGACTTTTATGAATATCATGTTTTCTTTTAAATATTAGTTTTTCTAAAATTATACTTAAAAAAAATCCCAATGGGGGGTGGGAGATTGTTCTGGTTCTATATATTGAATTGTGACCCATGTATCGTGATACGTATCATATCGCCAGATTCTTGCCAATACACAGCCCTAGGTCGCACACCTCTGGAGCAACTACGGGTTGAGTGTCTTGCTCAGGGACACATTGGTTGATGTGCGGTTGGGTATGGGAATTGAACCCAGACCTCCCACACCAAAGGCATGTGTCACATCCACTGCATCATCACCACCATCCATTGCAACCAATGGACTCTCTGAGTGTATTTCTAGTTTACTGTTTGTCATCAGCATGTCATCACGTTAACAGGGTTCATATAACGTTATACAGCAACCCATGGTATTAGTCAAATTGACAGCAGGTTTTGGGATGCATGCACCGATAAAGCAGGGGAAAATACTGCAGATTAGTTGCAAAAGCAAGGGATTATGGACATAACTGACACTGAAGCTGCATCTATGCCATACAGATTTATGTGGCTTTTATAACAGACCTCATAAACTATTATTGTAAAGTTGGGTAGACTGAGTTTCATTGCGTTGGATCACTGTCCGGTCAGGGAGCCAATAACAGAGAAAGTTTGGAGAAGTGACATAAAGCATGACAAAATAAAAATAAAAAGGGAAAATACATTAAAGCCGAGGGGGAACCTCTTGTTCCTGCACTGGTTTCTTTTTTTGAGGCACTTTGTAACTGGTTGTGAAAAGAGCTCTATAATGCCTAAAAAATTAATTATGTCCAAGTGACTGAATCACTAAAATAAAGAGTGCTGGGGGTGAATTTCCAAGACAGACAGTATTAGATGTTACCTCTTCATCCTTCGCAGTGAAGCGCGGCCCATCTGACTTGTTGACGGCCATCATGACGGCCACCATGTCTTTACCGTTCATGATGGGGATGGCGAGGACGCTCTTTGTCTTATACGCAGTCAGCTCGTCCACAAAGTCGCTGTAATGAGCACTCTATAAAGAGAAGGGAGAGAGAGAGAAAGAGAGAGAGCATGGGATTGTATTTAATTGCCTGCTCTTTGCCCCTGCATCCTTCAAACCTTCCAGACTCAGCTTTGATGAACACACCACTTCCATCCATAAACGCTGCGAGCAAAGACTTTCCATTATCCACAAACTCAAGGCTCTCTCTGCTGCACTCCACCTACTGCTCGTCCTGTACAGCAGGGGTCATCAATTGTGTTCCTCCAGGGGCGAGACAGAGGAAGAGCGGCTCATTAACTGCCAAGAAGGAACAAAACCTACAGAGAGCGACCCTCGGGGGACCAAAATTGGTGACAGAGTCCTGATTTAGGCAAGCTGCGAGTTGTTTTTTTGTTTTACTTTAACAACTGCACTACTCTCTGCTAGACAAACTATAGAATGTTGAAACAGTCTCAAACACCAACAAAATACCTTTGGCATTGCTGTACTTCAATTTATTGTCATTGTCATCTGCTGACATATTGTATACGGCAATACCGATACATCTGCAATGTGCTAATCTCAGCTGAGACTTTATCCGTCTCCTTTCTGACGTCACACTCAGCCACAGGAGAAAATCAAACATTTGCGTCGTTCATGTTTCATCCTTCAGACACAGAAAAAGTAATACTGATGCCATCACGTGCAAAGCAAAGAATCAGACCAGCAACTCAAACCCTCTTCAGATAGATATCCTGGATCTGCGAAACAAAAGAGCTTTCAATAAATATATGCCCTTGTGTCTGTGTGTGTGACAAAATGTAGGAGAGTATAAAAGTGCAGCATGTTTTACTGAAGTGCAGACTTGTGTCATTCTTGGTTTTAAGTTTTATATGTGTGCACCTGTTTCAGCATTAAAAATTAGAGTTACGTATTCCTCATCCTGTACCACAAACTAAGTTAATGAATCATTCTTTTTTATATACGTGTTTGTCTTTTTCTCTCTGCATAGGTGTCGGCCTGAGGTGTGGCAGTAGTCCAGGAAATTAAGGGGAAAATCACTACGAGAGAAACAAGGCTGATCCTAGATCTGCAGTATACAGCAGCTGATTCAACTGCAGCCTTTCAGGGCTTACAAATAAACCTATTCCAAAGATCTGGGCAGTTTGTCAGCTTGTTACGGGGTGACCTTTGACCCCTTAAAGCCCAGAGAAGTCTTCATCCCGCTTGTTATCCTCAGCTGAAGCTTTGCCTTGACCTTTGCCCAGCAGCTCAATAATTTGGAATTATAATCTCAGCACAAGTTGTATATTGATTAAAAAAAACACTAATTATTCATTTATATACCTTATTCATGTACCTCAACTCTTCCGTTGGGTTTTACTGGGGGAAAATGAAATGACTATGTAGGTAGGACAGAAATTAAACTCTACAGTCCATGGTTAGACCTGTAATATTTGTCACTGTAGACTATTTTATATCTAAACATCCATTTGATTGATAAATATGGTAAATGAGCAATGAGAAACGTTTTGTCTCCCTTCCATGAAATGTATGAACTTACATTTGTAAATGAATAATAAATGCAAAAAAATACATACATGTATTTTATGTAAATAGATACATATCAAATACATTTGGTGGATTCAAGGGTGCTCTAGGGTGGCAACATTTCCATGGGAATTAACGGAAATATCAACAGTAAATAATAGGAATAAAATGGAAATATAAGTGGTAACAGCTAGCTAGCAAAAACTAGCAGAAGGTGTTAACAAGTTATAAACAGTGCTTCTCTTTAGGCTACCATCTACTGGTTCACTGAAATATCAAAAGTATGAAATATATTGTAATAGAATCAAAAGTTACATTAGTGCAGTAGTGTTGGCAGTTACAATGTATTAATGGGATGGTGGCATATGATCTGTCCATGCAGTGCCAGAGTGTAATTTCCCCCAAATAAGTTCACTATTAAATTAAAAAAGTACAATTTTTATATTGAAATTGGTCAACATTTTCAAAATTCTTGACCCTAACTTTCCTTATAAATTTACTGGAAATTGTCCAACACTTTGCAACCCTACTCTGCTCCAGCAGAGAAAAATAGAATAGATTAAAGGTGCGTTATTGTGCCGAGTCTGTGAAAATGGCTCAAAGCCTGTGTGACCTCTGGGAGTAATCTGGGATCGTTCTAATTCAGGACAGATTAACCGGTTTCATCTGCAGCCTCCCTCACTGACACTCTCCACCTTCCTCACACATACACCGCTCGATTAACCACACCTCAAATAGCAGTCTGAGTTATGGGTTTACAAATTGTGTGGTTATTAAATTGACTCTGAAGGAGGCAGGGATAGAAGAATGGGGAGAAATGAGGCCAGCTGTTGCTTACTACATAATCCCAGTGACACATAATCCCCACCTTCCACCTACGCACAAGAATCCTGACTGGTTGGCCGGCCTGCGCTGGATTGGACTGGGATGGAAAAAGAGCGTCTGCATTACTCTGAAAGGCCATCATCGGTGCATTAGCATCATAAAGACAACCAATTATATGGAAACATTAGCTCCTCCGTCACTGCGACTGGGGAGACTGAAGCTCGGAGGCTTTGATATCGTTCCAGTTGCCACATTTCCCGTCCTGCTTTCATGTGTTTGTGTGAGGCTGCGGCGTGATGATGATGTTTGTTCTGTGGTAGCTCACAGTGAAGGCACAACGGGCCGGCCTGGCAGCAGAACCGTTAAAGAGCAAATGGGAACAATCAACTCGGGTCTTTTTTGTTCGTACATCAGCAGCTCAGCTTTCTAATCTCCCATGAAACAAAAGTGACTGAACTGATACAGAGGAGAGGAGTGCTTGTGATCCATCAGTCATGCGTAGTGGGCTGCTGCCTTATTAAGTGTAAATGTCACTGTAACAGTTGGTGCAGGACTTTGCAGAGAGGGGGGGGATGAAGAAGTAGCATGGCAAACTTGACGTGTGTGTGGGAACAAGTTTAACAGCCATTTTCAAATGTCAAAGGTATTGGCTATAATGAGATTGGGCTGGCTTTGGTTGGAGGGAATAGGTGGAAGGGAGAGTGTGGTTTCAAGTCGCCATCTGGTGGCGAAACAGAGACAGAGCAACAGTAGACAGGTGTTCACTCCCTGGCAAAACGGGGATTTGATGGCTTACCGAGCAATAAGTGATATTTAGATTATAAAGATTGATTAGAGATAGATTATACCTTCACATTTTCTCATTTCTTTTACTTTCTGGCCATGACTAATCAGGTTTAGATTTTGTGGAAGTCAACAGGTAGAACAAGACACTAACACCAGGTAAAATGGTTTCATTTTCAGTGGGGCCTACTCAAGGAGGTAAGCCAGCATCAACAAATCGTAGCTCCTATGGAGACATTTTGTTACTAACAAGCCATCACCCCCTGTTAGCATCCCATTGACTGCCATTGATTTTGGCGTCACTTTTACAGCGAATAACTTTACATCTGAAGCGTTTAAAGACTTTATTTGTCCATTGTTTATTTCTAAAGAAACACGACAATGTATAAAAGCCTCCAGTACCTTGTATCTCAGGTTATGGCTCCGTAGCAAACGTTTTTATAAAACTAGGCTAACGATTGTGTCATAACCACGCGTATCTCAGGTTATGGCTCCGTAGCAGAAGTTTTTATAAAAATAGGCTAACGATTGTGTCATAACCACGCGACTTACTGTCGCATAGTAGAGGAATTACCGTATAGTACAGGAGAAGCTCGCAGGCAGTTTCAACTTACATTAGCTGTTTAAGTTTAATTACTAATGTTAACTAGCATTTTAGTTAGCAATAATTAGCCTGTGCCTATGTTATCTCCTTACATCTACCTACGCTCTCCGTCTCTGTAAGATTGGGAATGATTGAGATTTCTCTTGGCACAGCTACCAGAAGACTTCCAACTTTCAGACACGTTGCTCACGTCACATCTACATTGGCAAGCTCAGTTTGCAGCTGCACAGTTACGCTCAGCCAACACCGGAAAAGTGCTTCTAATGTCCTTCACTGGTCTCCGTCCAGAGCAATGGGATCTGTTGGTCCATTTATTTTACTTTAATGTGCCTACTAGATGAAAAATGTATACACCCATTCTAATAACTTTTTTTTGGCTGGTTTGTTTCCTGGTTTTGTTTGTTTAGATGTGATTGTGGATGTTAATGTTTACTTATTGTACTGTATGCAACAGGAAGTAAAAGTGAGGGGAAAACGATTGAGGAAAAATGAATTTGTGCATATGTCAATTAAATGCGAGGGAAGATTGTTGTATATGAATAATTGAATTAGTAGCGTGGTTCTGATGCCAACGTCAGTTCCACATTAGTAGTGAACATTAAACACACAAAATGCACACACGAACAATGTGTTTGTCATGTGTGCTTTACCTCAGACACATCAGCAATGTTGACCATCTTCTTGGTGGACGCCACATGGCCCACGACGCCCATATCCAACGGGTAGACAATCTCACTGTCAGGCGGCACCAGGCACTCATCAAACAAGGAATCTTTACTGACATTAAATAACCTGGAGGTAAAGATAAACAAATGAAATTATAATATGTTATGTTATAATAGCAAGTTTTCTTTTTTTTGTTTTTTCTTCACATTTTGTTTGTCGATCGGACAAAACTCAACACAATGGAGAAAGGAAATGCAGACAACTCTTATAAAGATGCCCTTGAGCAAGGCAACTACATTCTAACTGCCAAAATGAGGAGTCTGGTTGCAGTGGGCTCCTATCAGAGGCATGGAAATGTGTAACTGCATTAACACAAAGAGTACAAAGAAGCAGAAATACTTTCATTCCCTTATTTAATTAAGCTGCCAGATGTGAGTGTCTGGAACTGTATGAATGGGAAGTAGTGTGCTGGTGAAAAACAGCACCTGTGTCCATTCAATATGGCTCCCTCAAGATTTTACTGAAAATGTAAGCAATGTGCTCCATGCTGGCAAAGGGACAAATGTTTCCTCACTAGGTAATGATTAGGTGGAGGAAATACACAAAGAAACAGGAAGCAGTTTGTCAATATGATATGCTTACAGTGTGGCGTTCTGCAAGGTAAATGGATCAGGGCATTTCAATTACTCTCTGACAACCTGAGTTTTGTCTAACTGATATGCACAGAGAATATCAGCTTCTGCCTTCAAACTGACGCTTTAGAGTTCATTCTTTCAATCGCAACAGACTTAAAAACTCTTTCATACATCACTCTAACCTATTGTTAAACCAGCTACATTAAATCCAGTGCAATGTTTATTCAGGGTTACAAGTCTCCAAGACCTTGTCTGTGTGTATGTTGATGTCATTTTCTGTTGTTATACATGTATGCTTTGTTTCCTTACTTGGGTGTTTATGTAATTCAAGGTAATGTTTCATGTATGTCCTTTGGTGTTATTCATTTTATGTATGTCTGTCTGTGTCCTCTTTCTTATATGAGCTAACCAGGGATGCAAAAAGAATTTCAGCCCTGGCTGACAATAAAAGTTGTATCGTATCGTATCGTATTGTATCATATCGTATTTGTCCAAAATGTTTAGTTTCCCAGGTTTAACTGTTAACTTACTTTTCATGAGACCGTGTGAAAATGTGTGCAGTTCGTGCAGTCACATACGACTTCAATGGCAAAGAAATATAATTGTATGATATTTTTGACACGTACATACTCATTTTCGGTGATCACATTTCTTTTATGGGATGGTGTTGTTTAAAAAACTACTTTTTTAAAAGCCCAGTCACCTGGTTGCCAGCTCGGCCACTCCATTCCTCTGCCGGTACATGAAGAGGCTCATGCGGTCGGCCCTCATTATGAAGCTGAGGTGTCTCATGAGTTTGAAGATCGACTTCTCCATCTGCAGGTTGTCCTGGATGTCCCGAATCAGGTCAAAGAGGACCTCGCTCTCCTCCACCGTGGTCAGGTCGTGGAACTTGCCGATGTCGATCTTTGTCTTCCGGTTGTTGTCCAGCAGGTCTGAGATGACCTTAGGCCGGAAGTTGATGTCGTAGTACTGCTTAGCGAACTGCGGGTTGGCATCCAGGAACTGCTCGGCTGCTGCTGCGTCCACCATGGCTGCTGCTGCTAACAGGGAACAATGTCAAAGAGATGGTAGTTCATTCTTAAGGCTGGATGGTTAGCAATGCCAGTACAAAGTGGGAAACGTCTGGTTGGCGAAAGTGAATGCAAAACACCTCTCTTTCAGTCAACAATTACTCAGGAACTGCTAAAACTGATTGAACAGCAAAAAGCCCTCCATTTAAAACTTAAAGAAAAGTATAATGCCAAGTCCAATTTTCACTCTTCTTTCAGCTCCGGTTTGGTCTAAAACAAGTCCTGTGAAATATATCTGACTCTTTAACCACTAAAGATTCCACTTTCTTCACCAGCTGGTTGCTAACTTTGTCTTACACTGGGTTTATTGGCTGTTTGCTGAGACAGCTGCTGCTGCTGGAAACAGGGTTGATGAGAGAGCTGTGACTCAACCAAACTTGACAGACAGACATATTAGTATGTATGTAGTATGTACGTAGTCTAATTCAACTTAGGCTGTCTATATGAACCATTGGTAACCTTTGCTTGCTTATAAAATAATAACCTGATCTTGTCCGTTTGAAAAAGGTTGTCTGCAGTGTTGTCACTGTGACATGCATGATAAGTATGTAAACAATTTGAAGGCACAACTCCAATAAGGGCTGCTCGATTATGGAGAAAATCATAATCAAAATTATTTTGGTCAATATTAAATATCATGATTATTTAACACAGTTACTCATTGACTTTTGGAAATATTTTGCATTCATTGAACTTACAAAACTGTGAAATTTCCCTTAATACTTTTCCTGTTGCACCTTTTGAATTAACCTTCAGAAAACATGACAAAATTAGAGTTTACTGGATTTATTTTGTTACCGATAGTTGCGATCAAAATTTGATTAGATTGCACAGCCCTAAATCCTATAAAACCCCCTTTCTTTGCATATAATGTATATTTCATTTTCAGTGAGCATTTTCTTATCATACATGAGCATTATAAGCCTATGAGATATTGTTTTTAGTGTTCAATTTCTACATCTTCGACACTTGACCTGTATGGTTTTATCGTTGGCTATTAACAAATCTGTGCTCATTCTATTACAGTATTACATAAAATGAGAAAATATTTTGGATCTGATAAAAGTGGGTGTCATCCCCTTACAATATTGTAATATCAATGTTAAGGCCAAATTATTCCTGGCAATTAATTTAACCTGTTAGTGCTGCAGATTACTACAGATTGATGGGTGTTATCACAAAAGAATACATTTTAGTTAAGTTAGCACGTTCCTGTGATTATCTATCCCTTTTTGTTTCTGTATATTGTCCCTTCCTTGTACAAGGTACTTCACATAGAATGTAATCGATAAAGTTATGATAATAAGAATGTGCAACTGACGTGTGTCCCGCAGATTTGATAGCTTATTCTAATAATCCTAATAATAATAAAAAATCCTACCTTTTAAAGTCCTTGTATTGTATTGTAAGTGTGTAGTCCCTCTCTCCTGCTAACCAAACATGCAGGGGTCTGAGGAAAGAAAAGGGATTACCAGGATGGTTTTAAATGGTCATGTGTGGATATAAGCCTGCATCCAATTACAACACTGGGATTACGCTACCTTCCCATGTTTAATGACACAACCTGGGAGTTCTTGTCTACTCTTGTCTACCCTATTGATTTGAAATATTCAGTTCATTAGACCAGTGATTCTCAAAGTGGGGTGCAGCAACCCCCAGGGGTCCTTGAAGGGGTTCCAGGAGGTCTCCAACAAAAAGGGGAATCATTTATTTTCACTATAATTCCATCCATAAGTACCACAATGACAGATCGTATGACTATTTTGCTCAAGGGTTTCGTCACTTTCTGTAATAAAACATCTAAAAGCAAAAGTTCGATCAGGTATGGGACCCTGGGACAAAGTCTTACCAGATGGGGGTCCGTGGTCTAATTTGTGTCAGTTTATGGTTCCTTGATGTGAAAAGGTTTGCGAACCAATACATTAGTCACATACCAACCACTTGTTTGCTCGTTTTGTTTTTCGGCAGATAGAAAAAAGGTTATTAGGAGAACCAGATATTTTTTTTGAAATGGGCGTAGTTTTAGTTTTTAGTTTGCAGAAGTACATTCAGTTAAATCTCAATGAACAGATCCAAACACAGTCCTACAGTTTGCAAACTGTATGTATCCATGACAATTCACCCAAATTCTATCTGTTTACAATAAAATACTCCCTACATATCAGTTACAAAGGATCCCGAAGGGAAGAGGTTTTCAGAGTAAAAAGGTATAGAATCGTCTGTAAAACAAATTACTCCTGCAACCCTGTCCATTCCTTTGCTATCCATCTCTATGCAAATGTAAGCAGCTTACAATAAAAACAACACACAGAAGCAGCGCCTACACCAAATCAATACAACATATATAGAAAATAAGAGTTTGGACAAAATGGAGAAGTCGATTATGGATTATAATGCATGAGTGGTTGGATAAGTTAAAATAAGGCGTTTGGATCATTTTCAACCTTTAAGTTGATCAATAAAGTTGCTTAAAAGTCTATTTTCTCAAAAACTCATATTACTCATGTAGTAGTCCAATCTCCTATTTGTATGAATTGCTAACCCTGTCAGTATTAGTGGCTCAAGTTTAACCATGAAACGAGGCCTGTTCTTTGTCCCCTTTTTCTCAACAACCCTCTAGCCTACCTTTTATGTCCGTTAATGTGCTAATTGTTCAAATAAATTAACTCATTGGTTAAAAGAAACTTGAAAAATGTGTTAGTAGGATCTCACCAAAACGGTGTAACCAAGACTTACCAACACTCCCTCATTTTTGACACTGCTTAAGTTACCTGCAGCAAAGTACACAGTATTGTTGGCTATGTATTACACTAATTTGTTTATCCTACAGCTCATATTGTATCATGTATTGCCCCCACTGAGGTGATGAGCACTCAGCACTCTCACACCCTCTCTAAGGAATCTGAGACAGAGAAGACAAAAACATAAGTCATATCAGTAAGTATACCAAAATAAACCCTAAGGGAACTACAGCTGGTTTCACTTGCTATGGTGTCAATCACTGAGAGACTGTTCAGAGAGCTGCAAAGCAAAGTGAGCACTCACTATTCCTGGATACCCCATTACCAACATCAACATGAGTTTAGTGAGTAATTGGCTTTTAAGACTTGAGAAGACAGCAGGACAGGGGTGGGAGGACAGCTTCCTGTTGGCTAACTTTGACCGACACCACACTATATTTTAGATAGTTCTGGTTTTTCACAGTATTTCTAGTTTACAATAATGTGTTGGTTTGTAAGAATTCAGGGTTTGGGGTTTTGATTCAGTCAGTCGTAGAAATGGAAAGCATTCTGTTTGCAAATATGTGTTTCTTAGGAAGGCAAAGGCATGTCCCACCCTACTCTGCCTTATTTTGCTTCCGATTGGCTTAACCTGGTATTCTGCCATTATAAGAAACACAAATTTGCATACTGTTCAGGGACATTTCAAGAATGTTTTAAATTATAAATTGTAAAGTGTATGCGTGCGTGTTTCTGGAAAGTTTGTACCAGGGTGTTACAGAATAAATATTCTATACTTACTTATTTGAAGTAAACCTCCTTGTTATGTTACTATAATAACCACAAAAAGTACCTTCCGTTGCCAAAGGTTCTGTTAATATATTTTTCCTATATTTTTTCAGTTTACTTTTTATTAAATGATTAAGTCTAATTTTGCTACAAGGTGATGCATCGTCTCACATAGACAATCTTTGTCTCGGCAGGTCATGTGACGTTAAAAACAAGCTCCATGAGACGTCATTACTCACGGAGCTGTAGTGTAAAATGGATTTGAGACGGAATGACAGCCGGCTGTCTGGAAACAAACTAAATTAATTTGGTAAACCGCGAGTGGTTGGAGCTCAGGTCAGTTACTTTACACATTAACAGCAATGTTGTTGTTTTTATTACCCCGTGGAAGAGCGGACTGTCATGTTAATTTACGTCAACGTACTTGGGTTATACTTGGCTAAAGTTTCACCGGGCGTCCACGTTGACAACTTGTTTACAATGGTGCCCATTCATAGCTCTACAGGCAGCGTTGGCAGTTCCTGGACTGAGTTAGCGGTACATAGCTAGTCAGACTGCGTTGGACGGACATTGTCGTAAGTAACCTAAAACTGTGAATTTATAACGAGGATGTCGGAAGCATTTGAATATCCTGTAGACACGACCCCGGTAATCCCATTGTGACTAACGCAACGTCGCACCTAAATTCTAACAAGTCACTGTAATCCTATTAACGCTATCATTTTGAGAATGCTTTAGCGTTAAATTAAGCTTGCAGCGAGCGAAATAGTAACGTTAAGTCGTGTACAAGTGCCATGATGTAGGACATTAAAACAAGACTAACGTAGGCTAGTTGTAAACTCGCCGTTATGTATGACTCCCAGGCCTACTGTACATCCTCAGTACCAGTAAAGTTATGCACGTTCTGGAAATTTGCTAGAGGTGAAAGATGTCTAGCTTCAAATATGATCAACTGGGTCATTCTTTCTCTAGCATTTTAGTTACTTTCAGTTTTAAGTCGAGTTTCCACAAGTGCTTGGCATTTTTTTTCACACTGCATGTATAGTGTTTAAACGGCAGTAAACGAGACCTGTAACAAAAACTTACTTTTCAGTCCAACTACACTTTTAGATTTTTGCAGATAGATACTTTTAGATACTTTATGCATTTGTTTATACAAAAAACAAAAGTTGGAAACCAAAATATCAAAGTATGATAAATTGTAGAGGTGTTGAAATTAATCAAATATCGTGGACATGATGATGATGATGATGATGATGATGACGATGCTGCATCGATAATCGGCAGGCTCATAATCGATTTATTTCAGTTTACAATTTAATGTAGGCCTAGCAACATTTCTGTTTACATATTCTGTTATGTTTTGCACATTCAGGAAGTGCCATATGCTCAGTACTGTAGTGTTATGTATCCAATTTATTTAGTATTAGAGCACTGCAGAATGTTTTGTTTTTGAAGCTTGAAAAGCTATGAATTAAATATCCTACATGGCTTTAATAGAAAAATGTATTTGATACATCGAGATATCGAATTGAATCGCTGACGTGATAATGGTAATCGAATTGGGAGATTCACATCTCCTAATAAATTTAAAATGAAAATATATGCTAAATTCACTAAAGATGCAGTCACTAAGCAGCTTAAGCCTGCTTACATAATGACCTGAATTGGTCAAGGCTATATAGAGAGAACAACAACAACATATCCTATTAAATGGTTGTTATGGTCAGTTTTATTAGCTTCCTGCTTACTTTGTCCTCACTTTGGTAGATAGCAGTACTGGTGATTGTCAGTAAGGTGTTTTTTATTTATTTTTTGTTCTGAGGGTCACTAGAAGCATGAGCTCAATCGTATGAAAAAGCAGTGGTGTCTGTATTGTGATGGAACATCAAGAGGAGTCAATCTTTTTGGCCTCAGCAAAATGTCAGAAACATGCAGTCAGGCCAACCCCATTGACGTAATATTGTAATCGCAATATTCAACATAATCGCATATTGCATATTTTCCTCATATCGTGCAGCCCTAGTTGTTATTGGTGTGAGGTGCAAATGTTAAAATACACACCACAGTATAGATGAGTTGTGAAATATTTTTGTTGAAGTCCATAATTGTTTGCAGGTTGTAATCAGCTGTTTTGAGATAAAGTTGTTTGGACTATTTGGCTAAACTGAACTCTTTTTCTTTACATCCCCACAGATAAGGGCTCTATAATGAATCATGGCGATGACTGCTGTACAACAGCAGAAGATGGAGCTCAGAGCGACCGGCAGCAGCCTCTCATTCTGGAAAGAGTGGAGGAAGAAACGGCCAAAAGCTGGCAATCCGTTGTGTCACAATGTCTGAACAAACACTTCTTGTGCACCCCAAAAAAAGCTAAATCCAAATTATTGGGCTTCTTCCCGATTCTGAAATGGCTGCCACGCTACCAGCTAAGGGAATGGCTGCTGGGCGATGCCATGTCAGGACTGATTGTCGGAATCCTACTGGTCCCTCAGTCCATAGCATACTCCTTGTTGGCCAGTCAGGACCCCATATATGGTCTCTATACTTCTTTCTTCTCATCCATCATATATGCCCTCTTAGGCACTTCTAGACACATCTCAGTGGGGATTTTTGGGGTGCTCTGCCTGCTTGTAGGTCAGGTTGTGGATAGAGAATTAGCTTTGGCAGGATACCTCACAGAAAGTGCCATCCTCAATAGTAACAATAGCACCATCTTGCTGGCTGGCCAGGGGAATGGCAATGTTGGGGTGGGATGTGACAGAAGCTGCTATGCAATCACAGTGGGAGCTACAGTTACCTTTACTGCTGGAGTTTACCAGGTAAGTGAGCAGGGGCGATCTCATGCAGTGGATAGAAAGACAGTATCACATGGCTGGCATCTATTAATGGTATTGGAAATGCTTAAAGGTGTCCTGCCATACAAAACCGTTTTTACTTGCAGTTTGTGTTATGTTGTGAATGTGAAAATTAACTGCTAGCTCCTTTGTCAGCTCTAGCCACTGAAAATAAATAAGCGGAGAAATCAGGCCAGTTACAAAAGCTGGTCAGTCTTATATCGTGTTGCCTGAGCTCATTACTATTCATTAGCTCGCCCAGTTGGGCTGGGTAAAGGATTCTGACAGCCAGGCTCTCATTGGCTAGCTGTTAGCCAGTCAGATTCAAACAGCTTAGTTTGTTGAATATTAATGAGATCTGGCAGAAATCAACCTGAGTCTTTCTGCAGGCTTTCTATACCATGCTAGAATGGCTTGAAACAAGGTAACCAAGGCATTTTTTCCACAAAAAAATGTTACAGAGTCCATGGTAGAACTTCAGACATTACCACAAAGTAATGAAATACGTGTGGCAGGGCATCTTTAAAGACAATAATATCTTTTGCAAATATTTCTTTAGATGTCAATTTCTTGCCTGTAGTTTGGAACCAGCCCACTTAATCCCGCTTATCTCTTTCTCTCAGGTGCTAATGGGCATTTTCCAGGTAGGCTTTGTATCAGTCTACCTGTCCGACTCCCTTCTCAGTGGCTTCGCTACAGGAGCCTCCCTGACCATTCTCACGTCCCAGTTCAAGTACCTTCTGGGCCTGAAGATCCCCAGGCCTCAGGGCTGGTTCACCCTTTTTAAGACCTGGTACAGCCTGCTCACCAACCTGAGCAACATCAACATTTGTGACCTGGTGACCAGTATGGTGTGTTTGCTCATACTGATACCTACCAAAGAGCTCAACAATCGATTCAAAGCCAAGCTGAAGGTAAACGGACAAAGTGCAGATTAGTTTATTTCAGATAGTCCTCGCTGACCAAGATTATAATCTGAGGTTCCTGTTCCATTTGTTCTCCAGTCACAACTATATACAGTATAGTGACCGGAGAACGGTAATTTAAATTTGAAGTGGAACTGGTTCAGTGAGAGAGCACTAACCGACCTGGTTCATTCTTTTCTACTTTTGAAATGTCTATTTGTGTCCATGTTAACAGGGTGGTATGGTGGTGTGGTTTTGTCACTCCATCACTTTTGTTCAGTGTGAAATAAATTGTAATACTTATTTAGCAACAGGTGAAATGTTCAAAAAAAGTGGAAAGTTGGGTAGAGTCCCATTAGAAAATACGGTTATTGTTAGTTACATGCCTTGAGGTAGTTAAGTTCTAGTACATCCTTGAAACTGCTTATTTTTAGGTTAAGATTAGAGATGTCCAGGGTTAGGTAAATGGGTAAAAATTGGCCCATGACTGCGATGGGCTCTATAAAAAATAAATAAATAAATAAAATAAACTAAGCCTCAGCTATACTTTTAAGGTCGATGCTAACATAAGCATGCTAATTGTAGTAGTATAATGGCCAAGACAGTTGAGCTAAAGCAAGAACTGAGCGTTGAATTGAGGCTGAGAAATGACAGTTAAGGCATAAAAAAAGTGTAGCGAAAAGTGACAAAGTTCAGCTCAACCCTTGTGTTGACTTCTGGTCACATTGAACCCTTTTTAAATTTTTGTTTTATATCAGAAAATATGGGACGTTGAAATAAGCTCTGAAAATGTGTAGAAGAAAAATTTAACAATTTAAAACGTTGGAAAAAGCAAAAACACAGGAAGACAACACAAGGGTGTAGGTCTGAGCCCAAAATGTCCTAAAAAGGCAACCATACACAGGACAAACTCTTTTGACCTATCCAGCATTATCTTTCCCCAACACCCTCAGACTTAACTTTACATTTGTCACCCCACTAGTTGTAAGAATGTTACAAATAACAAAATGGCTCTCAAATTTGAATCCATCCAAAAATTGTCTTTTTTTCTTTTCTTTTCCTTACCCCAGGCTCCCATTCCCTTCGAGCTTTTTGTGGTGGTAATTGCGACAGTGGCTTCTCACTTTGGCCGCTTCGACAGCAACTACGGGTCGGGCGTGGCTGGTGACATCCCCACTGGCTTCCTCCCTCCCCAGCTGCCGATGTGGTCTCTGATCCCCAACATTGCCGTAGACGCCTTCTCCATTGCCATTGTGGGGTTCGCCATCACCGTCTCACTGTCCAAGATGTTTGCCAAGAAGCACGGCTACACAGTGGACGCCAACCAGGAGTTGTACGCCATTGGCTTCTGCAACATCCTGCCATCGTTCTTCCACTGCTTCACCACCAGCGCCGCGCTGACTAAGACCCTCGTCAAGGAGTCAACAGGGTGCCAGACTCAGATATCTGGGCTGGTCAGCGCCATTGTTCTGCTGCTGGTGCTGCTGGTTATCGCACCGCTCTTCTATTCCCTTCAAAAGTAAGCATACCACATAATTAGTTAGTTGTGATTGCTGGAATGCCAACCTGCATGCTCTTATTAACAGAATGATGAACTAAAATCAGCTTCAAGTTTGAATGGCAAAAGATTACAGGAAATTTAAAAATCTTAAAGTGATGGTTCGGAGTAATTTCACCCTAGGCTACTTTGCACCTTGACCTTGAGCCAAACAACCCCCCATAAGCCTTTTTCCCTTGTTATAACGTTGGTCGAGTTAGCGTTATCAGCTGGTTAGCTTAGTGCAGGCGCTAATGGATCCACGTTTGTATCTCCTAAAGTACCCCACTAATAATGCCCAGAATCATACCAAAACGTCTACAGTAGTACAAATAGTTTCTTTACTTATAAAACGAGGCATTAGAAACTTTGTAACTACACCAGAAGAATATTTAAATAACACTTGCCTGATGGATACTCCTCTTGGCTGCTACCGCGCAAGATCACGCACAGAGCACAACATCTATTGCCGGAAAAGGCTACTGGAAAAGAAGATCCAAGAAGCGAGTGAACAGCAGAAGCAGCTACTGCAGCGTGAGACGATAGGACAAGATGCCACACAGTTGTATATATCCCGGCTGCGGTTTAAAAGCAATAGATGTTGTGCTCTGTGCGTGATCTCGCTTATTAGTGGGGTAATTTAGGAGATAGAAACGTGGATCCATTAGCGCCTGCACTAAGCTAACCAGCTGATAACGCTAACTCGACCAACGTTATAACAAGGGGAAAAAAGCTTCTGGGGGGTTGTTTGACTCGAGGTCAAGGTGCAAAACAGCCTAGGGTGAAATTACTCCGAACCGTCACTTTAAAGCTAACAGAAGTCAAATGCTGTGTGTCAATTTTAAGTCATCATATTGCAAATGTAAAGTGACGACTTACAACCTCATGTTTTTTAAACACCTTATAGCCTTCACTCTCCGGAGAACTGACTAATTGCTTTCCCCCATGAATACCACTGAGCGACGCTCTTGACCCTTGCCCTTTCCCGTTTGTTTTCTCGTTCCCTTCTCCTGACCAGATGTGTGTTAGCCGCCATCATCCTGGTTAACCTTCGCGGAGCTTTACGAAAGTTTACCGACATTCCCGGCATGTGGCGCGTCAACCGCGTCGATACCTCCATCTGGCTGATCACGATGGCTACCTCGGCGCTGGTCAACACAGAGCTGGGTCTGCTCGTGGGGGTTTTGGTGTCAGCCCTGTGCGTCCTGGGCCGAACCCAGCGAGCCCAGGTACTGGAGCTTGGCCGGGCGACCACCAGGGAGCATTATGAGGACCTGTCGTCTTACCGCGGCCTTCAGAGACATCCCGGTGTGGCTGTTTTTAGATACGAGGCTCCAATCTACTACGCCAACCAGAGCTTGTTCAAAAAATCTCTCTACAGGTGCATCGGACTTGATCCTGTGAAGGAGAAAACCCGGCTTATGAAGAACAAGAGGAAGAACAAACAGCCAGGAGAGGTTGCACGAGTCCCAAATATAAATTCAGGGGATACGGAGGGTGCAGCTAAAGAGGATGGGTTTGAAGCTGGTGCGACTGTAACCTCAATGCTTGGCAATAAATCTTCCCGTAGCTTACGCAGCTTGGTGATCGACTGCAGCGCCATCTTGTTTCTAGATACTGCTGGAGTGAATGCTATGAAAGAGGTCCTCAAAGATTATGAAGAACTTGGGATCAAGGTTGTCCTGGCCCGGTGTAATATCTCAGTACTGGATGCACTGGAAAGAGGGGGATACTACCCAATCAAAAAAGGATGTGTTGGAGGAGAAAACAAAATCATGTTCTTCACCATCGCAGACGCCGTCCACTACGTCCAAAGCCTCTCAGCTAACGGAGATTATGACAGCAAATGCTGAAAAAGATCTCTGTATCCCATCATCTGCATTTATGCAGTTGTCAATCTCACATAATCCAAAAGAATGTGCCTTGAAATACTACTAGTGATGCGCAGGTCAGTTTTTATTTTTATTTTTTTAAATACTTGCACCCACCTGACCGGTTATGAGAACCAATCTGCACTGCCAGGCCTGCTCAAATACGCTTTAATCAACCAACCAAAGTGCAAAACGCCAACCTTATGCATAATACTAGAACAATTTCCTAGTAAGCTTGCCTGAACCTGCCAGACCATCTATGCTACATAATTGCGGAAGACAATTCTTTATTTAATTCTTTTTTCAGTAGTTACATGCTCAAAGCATTTTTAAATCTTTCTCATAGAAGTGTAAGTACATAGTACTAGTAGTAATCAGTCCCTCCAGGATTTCCCTGCCTTTTTTTGAGATTGTTGCTGCCCAAAATGCCTGATTTTGCGGGAGCTTTTGATACAAGTTGCGATATCTTTAGTACATATGTTGCAATGAAGTTTTTTTTTTTTTTGGCATAGTTCTTTCAAAATAAAAACAAAGCTTGTTTTGGGGAGAATAAAATTACTCAGGGCTGAGTTTTCCTAGTAACCTTACCAAAAGGTTGGATGCTGCAAATGTTGAATTTAAGACAAAAAATAATAATTTATTGTATGAATCAAATTTGAACATATGTGTCAGTGGCTTGTTGATCTTTACATTGTTAGTTAATTTCCTATCCTGGCCTGGGCTGGGACACACACTCATACGGTTTGATAAAGCACTTATTGGACTTTAACTTATCATTGCACTTACAATAACGAGCGTAGCTGTCCTCAATTTAGGTCACCCTGTACATCTCATCTCCTGCATCTTTCGCTGTACGTTTTTGTTGGTAAATGTGAGCTGTTCGAGTCACACACGTCCCACTCCCTCTTGTTACGCCTCAGAGTCGCATGCTAGTGCAAAGTCTGGCATGTGGGACTGCTGGGATTGGTTGAAGTCGCAGGAAACTCCGGATACTGGTCAGAAAAGTTGCGGTGATTGGTAAAAATTGCGAGTCGCACCAAATTCACGGTGGTAGGTTGAATTTGCGTGAATTGTCGCGATCGCGACATCGCAAATTTCTGTAGGGACTGGGTAATACGTGAAAACATCACAATAGCTACATCTGTACCTTACTTTGTGAAAAAAAAATTAGTTCATGAACAATTACACACCAATACTACATACACCATTGACCCTTGGTTTATAAATCTACTGTATAACACAGTACATTTTTAATAATCATGTGTCATAGTTTTTAATTCCGCTACAGCAAGGACCATAGTTTTTAAAATTATATATGATTATCGCGTAGTCCCAGTTCATACATTGGAACGGGGAAAACATGTGGGAATTATAGTGTAATAGTATGATTTCTCAGGGCAGATCATGTCTGTTGTAGATTGGGACATACAGGATGTGTGATAGGATATAAGTCTGTGATTGAGAAATGCCGTTATAAGGGAACTATCAGAACCCAAATTTTGGTTTAGTTTCTGGCTTCATAAGTAATCATTTGAAAGGTCTTACTCTTAAATTCATGTTTACAGTTTGACAACATAAATCACCACATGCTGTCCTCATGAATGTACTGTAACTAACAGTAGTCCATTATGCGTTTTTTTTTTTCTCATACCAGTGATAACCAAGGCAGAGGTTTCTTTTGTACCGTGGGAAAGACTTGTCATGTTAACAAAGCCATAAAGCAGCTGTCTATTTCCCATTTTGCAGCCTTTAAGTATCCAAAACTGCAGTGCATTTAGTTATGCCTATACCGTGCCTACATTGTACAAATATTTATATATATATATATATATATATATATATATATTTATATATATACTGTGAATGTTTTAATATCAGGTCCTTTGACATTATGAATGCCAGTCACCTTTTACTGTTAAAACTGGAAACTTAAGGATTTCTTTTTCTTCCAGAGACCACCGTTCGCTCATGATTCACAATTGTCTTATTAACATAACCTTTTAAAGGTTTTGTGGGTTATTACATAAAAACAAAAGGTCTTGATATTTTTAATGGAGGACTTTATTTTGCATCAAATCTCCTCAGCTCTGGTGCGTTTTTATAACCTGGCAGGCCTATACTGAATAGGACACTTTGATATAGTACTTTATGTTTGTCTACAATCCATGTTTGCTAAGAGTGACATTACTGTTGCAGTAGCTCGGTAAATACACAATTGTCATGTGATGAATGGGGGCAAAGTTTGAGTTAAAGAACTTTCTTGCAGTGAATGCTGTGTGAGATTTAGGCTACACCAAAACAGCCTTGAGTTGATATTGTTAAATGTAATGTTGACTTGTTCCATTCAAACCTCAAATCAGCACATTTTTGTGTGTAAGAGATTGGCTTATCAAAGAACAAGCCAATGTACCAAATAATAATAATAAGTATTATTAAATACATTATTATATAAATTATGGAGGTCCATTTGTTTCTATTTTTGTAATACAGGAATGCTCAGGGTTGGCTACGTGATTATGCGATTGTGTTCTTAGTTAAAAGGTACCCTGTGTAGTTTTTGACCTTGAGCAACGCTGTTTTGATTGGACACGCAATATTCTTGCCAAAAATGCGCAAAACCACAAGCAAAAGGAAGGGGAGAAGATGATCGCTGAGCTAGTGAACATAGGTGTACAATTTTTAAAATGTTCAAAACAATGACTTTGCAGATGGTTTATGAGGATGGAAATTAATTCACATTTGTTGGACCTGAAGGACAATGCATTTTAACACAGAATATAAACTTGTTTGAGTCAAGGAATCACCACAGGGCACTTTTTAAACAACTTCTCCAACCTTACTGCAGAAGAGAAAGGAGATTCTTGCTTGGTTGCATTTGCCTTTGCTGGAGGGTGTATGAGGTTTGGGAGGAGCAGTGTTGAAAGTCAGTTAGGCAGCGTATGCCTAAAAAAAAACATCAGATGTTCTGGAGCTCGAGGGAATAGTTCTGCTCAAGGACTTCTGCAGGTTAAATACTGTTACAGGGCATTGAATCAGGCCATCTGAGTCGAGCGCGGTGCACATTTATAACACAGTCCTCACTGAAGCCTTTCAGGAGAACTTAGAAATAAGAGATATTCAAATGCGATCCCCCAACTGTGGACCTTAATTCAGAAAAAGACAAGAGGACAGAGTGAGTTTTTTCTTTACATTAATGTCTTAAGTAAAGCACTTTAAACTGCCTTGCTGTTGAAAAGTGCAATAGAAATAATATATGGTGAGGCTATTTGCACCCCTGGTACAATTAGCAGTATGCTATTTGCACCCCTTGTACAATTAGAAGTGTATGCTATTTGCACCCCTGGTACAATTAGCAGTGTATGCTATTTGTACCCTGGTGCAATTAGAAATGAATGCTATTAGTACCCCGCCGGTGCACACAGCAATGTGTTCTATTAATACCCCTTCTGGTACAAATATCAATGTATGCTATTTGCATGCCTGTGCATTTACAGTACCTTGGCATATATTTACACACAGTTATCCATACTACTCATGTATTACACCTTTTTGGAATATTATCGCCCTGACATTCTTACCCTAACCATAACCAATCCCACTCCCCTTGCCTAAACCTAACCAACCCAACCAGAGCAGGCATATTCATGAGTCTTCCCCTACCACCCTGCAAAAAAAAAAAGAAAATTTTGCGTTCGCGGGTCCTGACTTGCGCAATTGCATGCAAATTATCCAATCCAAATTTAAAAAAATAAGATCACAACACAGGAGAGTCGAACTCCAAACTCCCATACCTAAGGTTAGCGTTCTAACCACTCACCTAGCAGTTCTTTCAGGAAGTTGAACAACTGTTTACCAATTGGTTTCTTTAAGCCTCGGTTGCTGGATAACCATACTGTATGCAAAAAAATAGGTACTAACTAACAAACCAACGGTTGTATGCTTTCACTGAAGACAGAAAGCGCAACTGTAGTATCCATTTCCCGCTAGAAATTCAATTGTTATAAACTTTAGAGACAAAACTTCCCTAATATGCCAGTTTCTGCGGTCATGGAAGATGAACGTCCGCCATGATTTCGATGCACGCGAGCAATGTTTTTTGTTAACGTCACAGGGTGTAAATAGCTCAGCTGTGTGGCCGAGGCTAGTCGTACCGGGGGTGCAAATAGACACTCCGAATAATTTACCTATACCTGCCTTGCCTTTCCTTTTCATTACACAAAAACATAAAGGGAGTATGATACCTGTTGGGGATAAACTCAGTGGATACTTGTATGTTGTCGGTGTGTGTTTGTAGCTTTAGTTCTTTCTGTAACCAAACGTGGCACTGCCCAGTAACGTTATAGCATTTATAAAGTAGTGACATTTTACACTACTGTGTGAAATATAAATAAAACTGTTATAACTAGTATAGACTTTTGCAGTATACAATAGTTTTTTTGTTGTCTTTTTTTTTTTTAAACCAAAAATGTAACTATACACAAAGGCTGCTCACTTAAGGTTTGGAGGGTTACAGTAGCTCAGATCCTGAAACTAAACTGAATGCACACATTTTTTTCTAGATTCAGGTCTATTCTTCTTTATGTATCTTTTCTACATGTTTATGACATGGTAATCGTCCTACTGTACTACACTTGAAGTTTCACAGCATCAAGTAAAAGCACAACAGCATCCCAGACTACTGAAAACTAGAACATTTCATTATCCTGTAATGTTGTATATTAAAAAATACATTATTGCAATATATTTACATATACTAAAACATTATGCAAACTATATATCGGTAGTTGTTTTTGCGCTTTACTGTTCAAAGTTCACTGTTCAATATGTCTTACATTTAGAATATGCTCAACATGTGTTTTCATGTTTTTCAATATACTGTATATCATGCTGTAGTATTTTTAGTGAATAAAATATGAACAAGGATATGTGCCTAAATAACACTCAGTGAAATGCTTGTTTTTGTGAGGTGTGTCCAAGTATGTTTTACTGAAGTTATGTTTATAATGTATTATCTGTTATTAAAGAGTAGTATCAAAAGCCCCATTGTCAGCCTAATGCCCCAGGACTTTCAACTTTACAAATATGAAATAGTTTAACTGTCACAAAGTGAATGCAGCTCTATATTTACAGAACACGTATGACAATCATGAACTGTTGTTCTGTGTAACAGAAATGTTAGGACTTGTTGCACTTGCTGTAC
Source organism: Perca flavescens (assembly GCF_004354835.1). Taxonomy (NCBI): domain Eukaryota; kingdom Metazoa; phylum Chordata; class Actinopteri; order Perciformes; family Percidae; genus Perca; species Perca flavescens. The sequence goes on along the minus strand of NC_041340.1, from coordinate 5,989,155 downwards.
TTTTGTTTTTACAATGATTAAACCCCACCCTCTTAAATAACAGCCACTACAATCCAGCTGAGAAGGCTTTTTTAACTTCCTGTCAGGGAAACTGCCCCACCCATCCCACCACAATACAGTACGACGTTGCAAAGTCAAGTTTCATGCTTTTTATGAGAGAATTTGAGTGGACAAAACACTCTCCCTCAACAATCTCATCTGTCATATTAATGGCCTCTTCTGTTGCCCAATCCCAATCAATCTGTCCATTCAAAGGTCCGAGTGGAAGAAGAGACCATTGAGCATCTGCAGAAGTGGGGGGAGGGGCATAGGAGACTGTTTGGACTCTAGCAGAAAGGGGGAGGGACTGAGAAGTTGTTGATGTTCAAATTCTTTGGCTAAATCCTGGGTCTTCACAATCCTACCTACGGCATCTTTAAGTACAATAAGTAAAATTACCGGTATAAAAAAAGGACTCAAGTGAAAGTAAAAAAGTAGATCATTTAAAATTTACTCAGAGTAAAAGCAATCTTTTTTATTTCCATTTTCTTTTACTCAAGAACGGATGTGATTCAAGATGTAGAAAAGTACAATACTTCAAACAAAACCTACTTAAGCAAAAGTAAAATTACAGATTTTCAAAACTAAACGTACGCAAGAAAAAACACTCAATTACAGTACAGTAAGTAACTGTAATTTGTTATTTTCCACCTCTGCTCAATAGTAAATTGTAACTGAAACTCTCAGGTTTATTCAGTCCATAATCCATAGGAAAATAAATGATATAAAACAGTAGCGGTGTATTTTTTTTTATAGCTGCTTTTATATAGATCCATAATACAGAGCATAAAAAAATGGAATTATGGCTTTGTTTTACTGCAGGTAAAAACATTGTAAAATTGCTTTTTAAAAAACTCTGTACAGCTTCATCAATTCCAAAACAAATCATCACAGAGTTTCTTCAAAAATATAGATGTTGTCTAGAAGTGTTCAGTGAGTCAATGATTTATGTAACTGTTCTTGAAAATGTTGTTTTGTTTGTAGCTGCCTGCAGAACGTTGGTGAGATACAGTAAACCAGTCATTTGGGAGGGGCAGCGTCTGTACTTTTTCCTGATTTTTAAGGCTAAATGAAGAAATAAGTCTGCATTTATGACATGCAAACAATAAAGGGAAAACTAAAAGTTTATGTACCCATATGCTGATTAAAATGCTTTGAAATAAGTTGCATCCATGTATATATTGGTTAGGGTATAGGGACGTTTCAACACTGTACCCTGCAAGCACAAATACTGATCAAGTATTCGTTTACTCTCGACTCTTGTGTTACAGCTGCTCATCTGAGTGCATTGACATGCTTTGAGGGATGAAAACCTTTGTAATGTTGAGGAAATGTCCTAAATTGGGGGTTACATCACCTTTTAAATTACCTCTGTTTACCCAGAACCACAAACTGGCATCATGTGCTTTTCAGTATCACTCCACTGAATTCCCAACCTGCACTTAACATCAGTTTCTTGCAAATTCTGGAATATTTATTGGAAGTATTGGAGTAATGTTTCATGCCATAAATGTATTCGATACATATATAAATGTAAAGTTGAGTCTAAAGTTTTAACGCAAGTATGGCTAAAACTCAAACCATAAACTGTGGTGTACTGTAATCTTTATTATTTCACATATTTAGGGATTGAGCATGTACTCACATTGGTATAAACCAAGTAAAAATCTGTTTAACAATTAGGCAATTACATTTCAAACTACAACTGGTATTGATACTGTATGTTAGTTAAGGATTGTAAGTAGTCTTCTCTGTCTCTAAAACATAGTGGCATGACTAACCTTCTCTCACATGAACAATACTAACTTCATTTAAAGATAAACAACAAAGTACACAGGCCAATAGAGAAACAGGCTCCAGAATAAAGTCAATGGTGGTTTCAAGGTGAATGAGAATCCTTGAGGTTTCAGTCAATACTTACGTCTGGATCACTGAAATCCAAAATAAAATAACCAAGAACAAGAGGCAACACCAGCTGCCATTACTGGACTTACTCATGAGAACTACAATATCCAGAGAGGTTTAATCAAACTGCAATTTTTTAATATACCTTATAGCTCCTTTCCCTGATGCCAATAGACAACACATACTGCCATTTAGTTAACAATAATGGGTGTTCTTAAGGTGAAGTTCAGTTGAGTTTTCAAAGTGAAGTTGAGTCTGACTTTCAACAAACAATCCAAATTGGGCATTATAAATTCAAGTCCACCTCCCCCAATGTAAGGATTTGCAGCTTTTTTTCTGTTATATTCTAAACTGACTCTTAAGTTTTCAACTTTCTTTCATCCATCCATCCATCCATCCATCTTCGTCCGCTTATCCGGTATCGGGTCGCGGGGGGAGCAGCTCCAGCAGCTCCCCCCGCTGCTGGAGCTGACAACTGGAGTGCTGGTGAGAACCACCTGAATTAGAAAAAATCTCAGGAAACGGCAAGGTAAGGTTAGATTAAGTAATATTAGACTCACTTCTATTTTATTCTACAGAAGAGCTTGCAATGACTTTAAAACAAATTTAAACTGTACTTTTATCCTGGATTTCTTTCATTGTCCTTGTGGCTTTTCCCAGGTGATAGAGGACCCTGCTTGGCAGGAAAAAATACAAAATATTGATGATCATTTCAAGGCGAGTGAGGATCCTTAGATGCCCCGTCTGCACTCTGATGCTTTAGTCAATAACCAGTCTGGCTCTTTGTAAACTTGTGGAGAAGATAAGAGTTTAACGATTAGAAGTTTTGGGCCTACCTTTATCTCCTGCTCTCATCCTCTTCCTCCCGTTCATTCTTCTCGCATTTTCCCCTCTGCCGCTAGTCACCCAATTAAATGCTAAATAGATGGACCATCGTGTGTTTAGGACATTGAGCAGAAATTGTAGAGGCTCAGCTTAGTGTTTTTTATCTTGTGTGTACAAAAAGTATCAATAGAGGTTTACTCCTTAACGCAGTGGCTGCAGGTTCAACTCCACCTGTAACCCTTTTCTGCATGTCATTCCCATTCTCTCTCCCCTTTCAAGTCTAAGCTGTTCTATCCAAATAAAGGCCTAAAAATGCCCCAAAAAATTATCTTTAAAAGAATAGGAATGATATGATTTAACAGGAGCAATACATTTAACAAATATAAATACATATTTCAGAAAATGGAAGGTTAAAAGTAAAGTAAATAATTGGATAAAAAAAGAGTTCTCTGCGCTTCTGCAGACCACAACAATCCGGTGCAACCAAGGCAGGACACAACAGTATAAAATAACAAAAAATTGCCGGTGCAACACAGATGTCTTCTTACTTAATAGGTTACATCTGTTGATATAACCTTACATCCTTACAACTTTATGCACCTTAAGAAATAAAACTATTACGTAAGAAGACATCTGTGTTGCACCTGCAATTTCTTGTTATTTATAAAGTAAATAAGTCTCAGTACAGTCTCTCTGGTTTCGGTTGGTGTTGGCATATTCTGCACTGTGAAGCACCAGTAGCAGGGACTTTATTTTGCCCCCAGGGGGCAGCATTGGCCAGGAAGCTGGGGAGAATCTGGTCAAGAATCAAGTCAAATTGAGGAAACCAAGAGATGTGGTTCCTATTTAGATAAATACTATTTCCTGATGATGCTTTTGATATAAAACATGTATGCCAGTGACAAATAATATGTCTATGCTGTTTCACAAGGAAAACCTTCACTGTATGGGAAAAGAGGTTTTTAAACCATTTTACTGGTATTAGTTCTGATCTGTTGTCTTGTCACAAGTTGTGTTTCTTTCTAAATTGTGTTACCATGAACCGTATTTTAAACCAGTGTATTCAGCCCTTTGGGTGCCACGTGTTGTTAACTGTAGCAAATCAAGAACTTCTGGAGTCACCTCTAGCTGCTGACTATCCTCTGTATGCGTGCAACCTGCAAGCTCAATCAGGTAAAAAAGGACAGATGGGTGAAGAGCTTCAGTTGTCTGCGGAGAGGTGAGGAAAGCAGAGGTGATTATAATCTCTTTCACGCTTTGTTGCCTCTCCCAAATTGCATTTACAGGGGAATGGCACCTGTGTTGATTGGTACACGACCGAAAACTCCCGCACAGGACGAAGGGAGCAGATTCACACTCCATCTCACTTCCAGTCTGCATATGTTTTTATTATCGCCAAATCCCACACTGACTTTCTTAATTGAGAATAGAGATGAGAACTACTGCAGGGATTCTTGCTCTGGAGGTGATGCAAGAATTATTCTAATGTGATCCAAAATTAACCTACACCAACTTCAACTTGAGCCATAAGTATGTCTATGCCATGTTTCTAACTTTTCCAATTGGTTACCAAACGCACTCTTCCTTTATGTATCTATCCATGTATATAGTTTAACAAATTCAATAGCACTGATCATTGTAACTACCAAGTTAGCTTGGCTCCTGAACTGAAGGTGCTGAGAAATTTGATACACAGCTAACAAGGAATTCATTATGTTCAATCTGTTTACCTTTCATATGTTCTAATATGCAACCGTGCACATCTATAGAAAAACAATGTACAGTACTTTATATGTACTGAACACTGTGCTCTTGTGGCACTGCACCATCATGTCCTCAAACTCACAAAATCCTGTAAAACTAGCGCACAACTGAAAAAGATCTTAATTCAGGGAGGTCTTGTCTGTACTGCATACTTTGCATACTACAGTGTTTCGTAATTTTATTAGGGATATGATTAGGATATGTACAGTAAATATAGTTTGAATCTAATCTGTTAGCTTGATCCCTTACAAAAAAAGTTTTTGACAAACTGTATGACAAAATGTGGCATGAGTATTTTTCCCTGATGGGGAGTAGTTTTAGTTATTATTTAGGAATGTGATGCTTTTATGATAGAAATAACAGAAAATAAGGCGAGAGAGAGAGAAAGGAGGCAGTACACGCAAACAAAGTCCCAGGCCAGACTTAAACTCCTACGCCTAGAGAGCCCCACACTGGGAGGTGGGACTAGTTGATTTTTCTCGATGGATGCTGTTTTGCTGTATTATATACAGTATATCAGGGAGATGTTTCACTTTCATCTACAAATCCTTTTCACTGAGGTCACTAACCGGGTTAATACGATTGCATAAGGTCATTGTAAGCCACGGTCAAGTGTTTCTAACAACACATTCCATTTTCAGTTAACGCAGGCAGGAGTCTGGACAATGAGGAGCTTCAGTGGGAGCACAGCGGATTTATATTTTCAACGTTGTTATTTGCAATGTGAACAAAAGCTGCTTCATCCCATAAATGCCACGACTTTACACTGCCACCATTTCTTTGTTTGCTTTTCCACAGACAGACAGACAGAAAAGGGAGAGAGGGAGGTCTCAGGAAAGAAAAGCTTATGGATAAAGCACTTGTCATCCAGAGGGATATTATTTCAAGTTGTCAAAACCCCAATGTTCTATAAAGGGAAATCTCTATATTTCACTGAGGTTTTGACAGAGGAAGCCAACAGGCATTTTATGTTTACTGTCAAAAACTGTTTTCACTCTCTCCCATCAGTTCGACTTTCTGTCTTCCTCAAATCAAATTGTTGTCTCAGATACAGCCGACAAACCTGGAATGTCTAAATTTCCGTCAAGGATAATGCTGTGTTTAGTGACATAATTGTGAATAGAAATGTAGATTACACCACTACTTTTTATATAATTTACTTTACAAAACTAATAGTGTTATAGGAGGATGGAGTTTTAGTAGTACAGGTAGTTTTCAGATACAGACATAATGTCATTGCTAGAGTTGTGCAAAATAACTAAAATTGGGGTTTATAGGTTCTGACATAACAACCGGAGCACCAGATGGGTGGGTTTGGTTTCACGGTCACACCAAAATTCAAACGGTGTCAAACAGTGTAATAAAAGCTGTCAGTCACAGATATGTACACCGAAGTGCCTTTCACAAACCTTGCTCCAATACCGTTAATATTCTGGCAAACATTGTGTTGTCCTAACAGGGACAAACTGGACTGTTGTGCAATATAATGGAGGTAAATTAAACTTGTTTTTTTTTTCAGAAACAATGTTCCCGTTACTCTAGATAATCCACAGTCTGCACTGTGAACTGTTTTCATTACCTCCGCAAAGGAGGTCATGTTTTTCGGCTTGGTTTGTCTGTTTGTGTGTCAACAGGATTATGGAAAAACTACTGGCGCGATTTTCATGAAACTTGGGGGATGCATGGAGCATGGGCCAAGGACAAACCCATTGAATACTGAAGTGGATCTGATTCACAGGGCTGATACGCAAATTATTTTTCCCTTTCGTTAACATTGCGAGATAGGGTGTTTGTGCTGCATTCATATGGTGTCGGAATAATCCGAAAAATTTGATCACGCCTGGGAAAATTCACGTTGCATTAACATTGTGAGATAAAGCAGGCCTTAGCGAGGTCTGTGCTCTCCGAGTGCTGTTCTAGTTGGTACTTTTTTCTTTGGTAGAATGTGGTTTCAGCGGGTCATACCAGTGGCCTGTGTGTGTCAACCGGGATATGTGATTTCTATTTAGATAAATGCTTCTATATTCTGATGATGCCTTCAATATTAAACATTTATGTCAGTGGAAAGCAATATTTCTATGCATTTTCACTCCTCACAAGGGAAGCCTGTGCTGTCTTGGAAAAGAGCTTCTTGTATTTTAGTCCCACTTGCTTTTAGTTACGTAGATTGCTTTCAAACCTTTGAACTGGTATTAGTTCTGAGCTGTCTTGTCAAAAGTTTGTTACCCTGAACCTTATTTTAAACCAATTTATTCAGCCCTTTGGGTGCCATATTCTGTACATTAATAATGTTGATACTGAAAACAGAGCAAATGAAGTCCTAAGATCAGAGATCTGGCAGGTTTAGAGGAGACATGATGTGTGGTTCTTGGGATAAAAAAAATTCAGAACAGAATAAAATTCAGAATAAATGTTTTTTTTCTGGAGTCACTTTTATTAACATTGTGAGAACATTTATCTTTGAAAATGCCACTCCTGACACGAGAAACTGACAAGACGGCGTATCGCTCTGTAGTATTGTTGATGGAACTACAAAAACTTCTCACAAAAGAACCTTTGGCCAACTACAGACAACAGCTGCAGCAGCATTTTAAACAGACAACAAATTGAGTTTGGGCTTGTCACAACATAACACAACTTTAATTAGCGAGAGCTGGAATGAGATGGTCAGTAGGCTAAAAATGAGAAGTTGCTACGTCAACGTTTTGTATTCCACTGTTAAAGGAACACGCCGACTGATGGGACTTTAGCTTATTCACCATAACCCCCAGAGTTAGATAAGTCCATACATAGCCTTCTCATCTCCGTGCGTGTTGTAACTCTGTTTGACACACCCACCATTAGCCTAGTTTAGCACAGATCCATCTGGCCTACTCCTCCCAATAAGTGACAAAATGACACCAACATTTTCCTATTTACATGTTGTGATTTGTATAGTCACAGCATGTACAAATTACAAGGTCACATGAGACACAGCCATCTTCTAACCGTATACATACTGGGAACTATATTCTCAGAAGGCAAAGCACTGCTACTGCTGCTACTTGGGCGGAGTGATTTGCTCGCAATCACAATCACTCTGCCCAAGAAGCAGTGCTTTGCCTTCTGCGAATATAGTTCCCAGTATGTATACGGTTAGAAGATGGCTGTGTCTCATGTGACATTGTTATGTTGGCGATATTTTGTCATCTATTGGGAGCAGTAGGCTAGATGGAGCTGGTTACCTCCAGGATCTGTGCTAAGCTAAGCTAGTCAGACAGAGTTATGACACGCACGGAGATGAGAAGGGTACGTATGGACTTATCTAACTCTGGGGGATACCATAATAAAATAAATCAGCTTGTTCCTTTAACCACTCATACAGATTTGTTAACATCAGAATCAGCTAATCTGTGGATTTTGTCAACCTCAGTGTCTGAACTCTGGGCTCAAAATGTTTTTCACATTTACACACTAATTAGAACGAGCTGCTCTACAGTACTTGCTGAGCCACAATCACCCAGCATTTACCACATAATTTACTTACCTTACTGAATGATCCTACATCCACACAACGGTATTTCTGTCTGTACCTTTTGTTAAACATCCCTCTGACATCTACATGTGCAAACAGAACTTTCATTGTTACAGTATTAATTCTGAGCCACGACTGGACTCGCTAAAGTGACCTGAAGGGAGCTGGAGGGGACACTCAGTACTGCAGTGGGCAGATGGCGGAGAAGGCCAAGGGCAGCGACACACACTGACAAACTCACACTCGCATACATGCACAAGTGTCGGTCTCACATGGATGATGACCCTTCTGAGCACCCAACACGACACCAAACACAGTGCTTCATCCACTGACTGAAAATTAATGGATCAGTGGATTAGTTGGAGATCACGTTCACTCACACACACACACACACACGCACACACACACACACACACACACACACACACACACACACACACACACTCGTTATCAGTCGACCACCAGGGGCTCTGGCCACGTACCAACTAAAGAATGACGGATTGGCAGTGTGCGTTGGCTTGGCGTTTTGTTGATGCCTTTGGGACAACATGAAGAGGCCTCAACCATTCACTGCATACACAAGATCAGCAGCCAGAGAACTTGTTGTGTTAGTTCATTAAAATTATACTTAACTCCTGCAGGTTTCCATGGAGATATGACTCATTTGTTTTTACATAAAATAAAACTGGTTCATACTTGAGATATACACTACCGGTCAAAAGTTTGGGGTCACTTAGTAATGTCCATTCCACTCCATTCCAGACAGAATAGCAGCTGAGATCAGTTGCATTGTTTTTTTAATCAGGGCAGCAGTTTTCAGATTACATTATGTGCTTACTTCCAGAGTCAGAACTAAACAGGGGGAAGCAGCGTTCAGTTTTTATGCTCCACATATCTGGAACAAACTCCCAGAAACCTGTAGGTCTGCTGCAACTCTCAGTTCTTTTAAATCTAAGCTAATGACCTATCTTTTTGATGTTGCTTTTCTTTAATTAATCTATTTTATTAACTTCAATTTCGTATACTGCACTGTAACTTTTATTCTTATACTGCACTATCAATTTTATTGTTGTCTTTTAATGTTTTTAATTTTTTTATTATTGTTTTTTAATTGTTTTCTAACTGCTTTTTAATGTTTTATGTAAAGCACTTTGAATTGCCCTGTTGCTGAAATGTGCTATACAAATAAAGCTGCCTTGCCTTGCCTTACATAATTGCAAAAGGGTTTTCGACTGTTGTAGACAGAAGTTGCTGAAGAAACGCTTGAAATTCCATGCTTTTTGGTCTAAACGTCATACCCAAATTAAAAGTGATATGGCTCCCATATACTTTGACATTCAGGGGTGTGCCTGATATCATTGGAAAAGAAACACTCAAGTTTTTGTTACACGTGTCAGGGTGATTTTAGGCCTTACTGACACAGAGTTACGTAGGCTAGAATGGAGGTTTTTTTATTTCCGTCCAAGTCATACATCTGAAAAATGATTAGAATGCACTGCTGTAAACACATCTGACAGGTGACAGACAACACAGGGCCACGTCATGTCTCAGCTTACTACAGAAAAAAATCCAGAAGCCAAAAGACTCAAACATTTTTCTACAGATATGTCTGTGCGTTTTTTTTTATTTCCATTTGAAAAGTGCAAAGAAAAAAGCCAAAAAACTACAAAATACAACACTTCTCAAATACACAAACACTGTCACATCAATCACCTTTCCAATGATATCAGGCACACCCGAGTGTCAAAGTATATGGGAGCTGTACCACTTTTAGTTTGGGTATGACGTTTAGACCAAAAAGCATGGATTTCAAGCGTTTCTTCAGCCACTCTACAACAGTCGAGAACCCTTTTGCAATTGTCTAAGCACATAATGTAATCTGAAAACTGCTGCCCTGATTAAAAAAACAATGCAACTGATCTCAGCAGGTATTCTGTCTGGAATGGCGTGGAATGGACAGTTCTAAGTGACCCCAAACTTTTGACCGGTAGTGTATATACACATACATAAATACATACATACACACACACTCAGGCAAATATATCTGCTCATAATATCAGTGTTAGTACAAAACTACGATTGTCACATCCTCACAAGACCTCCACAACTGATGTCTGTTTAATGGACAAAGACTTGACATAAATGTCCACTCTCTCTCCTCCAATCAAAGAGATGGGTGATGTAAAACAGAGTAGTTGTCCATCTCCCCTCTATCCAAAATGACCTTGCGTTTTGGTTCATCCTTGTTTCCATTTCCAAGAAGAAAAAACATTTTGTTATTTGGTTCTTATGAGGGCTACCAATATGGCCTCTGTGTTATGCTGGGTCAACCTTGATGCCATTATGGATGCTAATGGAATCTGCAGCACGACATTTACTTTGATTCCACTGCCGCGTAATGTGTCCATTTTTCTTTTGACTTTCATCTTCCTTTGAATTTGTTAGGACTAGCGAGATGCAAAGGCACTGTTGCAGTTAAAGTTTCCTGGCTGAAATCTACCCAGTTGCTTGATAGATAAATTGTTATTAGATGCTTTGGAAGTTGCCCCTGCTGGGTTGCTGCCATCTGCGTGTCTACTTTGATAAATTACGTCAACTGCTATTTTAGTGTATCTTAATTTTGAAAAGGCAGTTTTCCCCCCGTCTTTTCAGCTCATCTCTGACAAACAAGACTGTCGATCTGAAGCAATCTATTAGCTGTTAAGAGTATAAACTGCCTCAAGCAAAGACAGAGAAAGAGAGAGAAAGAAATGGAGGTGGACACACGGGAAAAAAGAAACAATCAAGAAGAAAGATTAAGTTGCTCATCTGCTCAGAGAGCTGACAAGGTGGCATGAATGTACTGTATGTTTCTTCTAGTTTGATGAGCATGCTTTTGCCACAGGCCATTAGACTCTGTCTGCTCTCAGCTCATTAGCTTCTAACACAACTTTGACGAAATTTTAATTAAATTACTAAAACGTTCTGCACACAGCCTGCATAAAAACATAATATGCACTGACAACTGCTGAATGTCAAACCCCAAACCACACTCAGGTGGCAGCAATAACTCATTATGTTTGAAATGATCAGAAGTAAAAGGGTAGAGCTAGTTCATGCCATACAACATCACTATACTGCATTAGTGTTCATTGTGTTGCCATTTTGGCCAGCACTCTCGAAACAGATTTAGAGAAACCATATGTCCAATACAAAATAGAATTTTATTCGTTAGATATTTCATTACATAACAAATCATGCCATAAAACCATTTACACCAAACTGTGAACTTTATTTATTTCAAGTGACTTCAACTTATTTGTATTCTGTCATATGCTGTCATACTGTATCGATTCTCAATATAGGCTATGCTTATAATGTCTAACCTCTTGGATCATTACTGGGGAAAAGGGCAATGGATAAGATTTCCCACTGCTGTGAAATCTTAATTGGCATGAAATAGACAAGCAAATAAAACAAAATCACATATTATCTCTGCATTTCAAATCTTTTTAGGTGTAAATATAGTGCGTTCCATTTAACTCGGAAGCTGAAGCTGGGAATGACGTCACACCCGAGTTGAATGCGGCCCATTAACAAGTCGGATTTTCATTGTTTTCATTAGCTCTAGCCAGGTTAGCCATTGTTAGCAATACCAGTTGATAACAACGCATTACGCTGTTTTTTGTGCATACAAACAGCGTAACAACATGTCCACAAATAGAATATGGACAGCGCTGCGTGTATGACTGATTATTAGTGCTTATAACTGTATGTTACTACAGCTTTCACAACTGTTGATGCATGGAGCAGCCATGTTGCATTTTTAGCTCGGGTTACTCTGTGGTTGCCCGAGTTCTGAGCTCGGAAATCCGAGGTCAGGGGGCATTTCCGACTTTGACCTCGGAATATCCAAGTTCTGAGTACAAATGGAACGCACTATTATTACAGACATTAGCGTCCAAACAGCATATTGACCAGAAGGCAGCCAGGATTTTTTGGCAAACTTGCAGACAATTGCTACATTTTTTCAGCAAGAAAAATGGTTGGGCAGCTACAAGATTCACTTCTTGAAACTTCATAGTGAAGTGATTTTCAATATATCTCTGTTCAGTGTCTCAGTGTCTCTCTGTCCCCCCTCTTCATTGGGTCCCACGTCAAATCAAAAAATGAAAAATGTGTTTTACGAGCACGAGTTTTTACGGAGTGGCGTTATTCCAAACTTCTGAGGACATCTAATTTTTTCTGGTAAAAGTTCTGAAAGCTCATCCTGTATGGGCAGATTTTTAGCTATGCAGAATGTCTGGAGGGTGATTTATGTGTTAATGTTATCTGCAGTCTGAATCAATGACTGCCAGTCACATCTGACAGCAAACGCTCTCTCTTCCATCAAAAATACATTTAACAAGAAAACTTAACAAGCTGACTCTGCAAGACTGGAAAGAGGAAAACTAAGATTTGATTGTAAGTTACGACTTAGCTGCTCTATCTTCTAACTGTTATCACCAAGAGCATGAGATTTTATGGTGCGTTTTGTTCGGGCCACTGTCACAAATGACTTGAACAGATGCTGAGTAGATGCCCCTTGAGGCCAGGAGCCTCGTTTTCAATAATCTCTTAAACTCAGCACACAATTGCTTCTTTCCACTTGGGGCATTAAAATAGTCATCCGTCTGGTGTAATTGGACCATTCATACTGTACACTGACTTTCCTCACTCAATATCCTTATATCGTACAACCCAGTCTGAGAAGGTCATTTGTGTGATTACGAACGAACCTGCTACCTGCGACACCTTAAATGTAGCAAATTACTTTTTGTTACCAATGTGCTCCCACTTTTCACAGAGTGATTGCTCATTTTAGGGGACATCCACACGGAACGCTTTTTGGTGTAAACGCACGTTTTGCATCGTTTTGCCCAATCGTCCAAACGAATCCTGTAAACGCACTGCCTGAAGACGCACTTTTTTGAAACCTGGTCCCAGGGTGAAAATATTCGAAAACCCCGCCCTTGGATGTTCGTTTGGATGGAGAAGCCGCATACTTGCGTATCAATGATGTCATCGCCACACCCCTCGACCTCTAGCCTTCGACCTCTTATCCCGCGACAACGTCTCATAACAACAATGGCGGGTTACATGCTTGTGTTCCTGCTGGAGAAGATATTGAGCCTATTAGGGTTACTATGGTTGTTTGGTTTCTTCTTCTACTGTCTGTTTGTATATAGAGCGCTAGCTTTATGCGCATGCTCCGCCTCTTCTTCTTTGCCTCTTCTTCTTTGCCTCTTCTTCTCCGTTTTTGGTGAATTTCTGTAGCAGAAACACCTATAGGCCTGCAATATGAAGTAGCATGTTGAGTCATTTACAAATGGATCCATTTGGACGCAAACATTGTTGAAACGATGCCAGGGAAAAAAAATATCGTTTTGGTACGTGTGGACGTGGCCTTAGAAACTTTAAGGATGAATTTGTGAGGCTCTCCATACTATTTGTGAATGCTGAATCTTTAATTTTGGATGTAAACGGGTGCCACATATTTGAGTTAAAGGTTGGTGCTCCTTTGCACTTGCGCGCACGCGCACACACACACACACACACACACACACACACACACACACACACACACACACCCCTCATGGAACTTCTCTGTAGTCTTTTAACTCTGCAACACATTGGCACCATATATTACACTGCACGGTACATCAACTCCAGACCTGCCAACCTTGAAGAAATGTTATGAGTACAACCCCCCCCGGGCCTCCCGCACGCAGCAATCACCCGACAGCCCACTGCCAATGTACGCTCCAACGTTGCCCACCCACCAGTGAGAAACCTATGAGATACCTAATACCATAATACATAATATACACATAATATACTTTCACCAATCAATATCTATTAGTTACTCCATAACCATATACAAGTAGACCATAAATGTTATACAATTAATGCAATCACTCCCAACATTGAATTGAAAACAAACTATTGTACAGGAGGCATAGCCCATGGAAACTTCTTCCACCTGAAAATACATTGTTTGGCTCATCACTACCTGCTATATTACAAGAAATTATTACTGTGTAGAGGAATGGAGTGGATGAATGGCTGTACTTGTAGTGAAACTACAAATGTTTTCTTATATCCTGTCCAATATTTTGTGCCCATATATTTTTGTTAGTCTAACCAATAGTAGGTGGAGTGAGCTAATAAATAGGCCTAAGTATTTCTGGGTTAAAGATGAGTGTTAGACCAGGTTAACACATAGCCTTCTTCTGATTACTGAAGGGAAATTAAGAAGTCTAAGTAATGATTTTGTTAGGCTCCAGTCAGACCCGGAACTGAGAAACAGGCACACAAACACAGATGAGCAGTTTACAGTGTTTATTAGAAACAATGTTTGATAGTGGAGGAGGGAGATGGTCAGGATAGCTGCTCCAGGTAGGGTCGACGCCGGAGATCAGAATGCGGGTGTGTGGCCATGCAGCGAAGATGGCGGTTGGGTGGAATGGCTGGTTGAGAGCGGAGTGGCGAGGTGAGTAGGCAGCGAGGAGGCAGATGAAAGCTGATGAGCAGCGGGTCCAGAGGCAGAATCTGAGCAGAGAAGGAATGCGTGAGCCAGAGCATAAATGAGGCAACAACCAAACTGAAAAAAGGAATAAGTCTCTCAAGCACAGAGTAGAGCCACGTTACCACGAGAATGGTTGCAACGAACTGGCGCTGAAGAGGTGAAAGCGTTAGAGTGCCAAGTTGATGCTTTCCCTGATTTGCTCTCGCGAGTCATGTGACCAAATCACAGCCTTTGCGATACTATTGCAAATGCAATTAATCATTCAGCCCTACTCTGAATTGTGGTGGACTAGAAGTAGCTTAATAAGTAGGATTATATGAAAAATACTAGAGGTAGACCGATTAATCGGCACCGATAGTTGATTGGTGGAACTATCGTTATCGGCAAAAATCCATACCGATAGTTTTTCCTGGTTGCGTCCGTTGCTGGAGCGGCTGAGAAGTGCGCGCTGTAATTCATTACACAGTACGCGAGAGCTGAGAAGGGTCTGCTGGCCTCTAGAGTGTCTTTCTAGTCTTTACAGGTGATTTTCTATCCAGCCTGGAACTTGTGCCTTTTTTCGGGGTTGTTGAGCATTAAATCCAAACTGTTACATCCAAGATTTATCCACTTGATGTCCATAATTCATCACGTTTTCGGTCATTTCTGCTGCTAACTCCATGCTACCCATAGACAGCAGGTGCTGCCGACAAGGGAATCTCCCATGATGCCTTTGTTTATGTTTTCAACCAATGGGAAGGCAGGTCCGTCACACATTACGCTTTATATGGGCATCCAAGCGAGAACAACGAGTATAATGGGAAAGATAGATCCCTCCAGGTCAGAGATCGTCTGTTACCGTTCTAAACCGACAGTTTAACAGTTTTTGTTTCAGTTTGAATGAATGTCTTTTATTGACTTCAATATTTATATTTATTTCATTTAGCATGTTTTCAAGGTTCAATACAGTTTTTTGTAATTTTTATAATAAAGTTCAGCACTGTTTTACTTGGAGTCTCATGTTTGTTTTTATCCAGTATCAATTCTAAATACTATCGGTCGATTAATCGGTTATCGGCAAATACGGCCCAACCTTACTATCGGTATCGGTAAAATCCACTATCGGTCGACCTCTAAAAAATACCCAATTAAAAGCACCTTACAATTGAATCATAGCCGACGGTAGGCTCAAGTTACTTTCCACCGCTGATAAAATGTAATATTACGTGTAGCAAGACTAAACATTAATTCTCGACATGTTATCTGTCAGTTGCTCGGTCACATTGCTGTCGTGACTGACAGGACACAGATGTTGAAGCTTGAAGTTACCGTCTCTGGTTCTGGTTCTGATCACGGGGAACAGTTATGGGACAGCTCGCTTCAATGCAGCATAAAAGAATCTGGGAAAAAATGTCCATGTCGCAAATGTATCCGTCTCTGCAGTCATTTCAACCACTGAATTGTAACGCGATACTCCCATCACTGATGGACAAAATTTATGTTTTTGTCTTATCATCCATTTATTCTTAATATCATTATGTTTCGGGGGGTGGGGAGTATTTGAGTGTGGGACTGTGTTCGTTACCGGTTTCCCCTTGGTGACTGATGTCGATGTCTGTCTTGCACACGGTGCAGAACGCGTAGCCTGGACATGTGGAGGCAAGGCCATCTCTCCCGATAAGAAATCGTTCCGAACCTTTTTTTGAGGCGGTTCAGCCATGACATGCAAGCCTAGAGTTATTATCCGACCAGCCTGGCTTGCTTGAGGCACTGAATTAAACTGAACGCGCAAAGCATTTGGCTAGGAAAAGATATAGATTGCATAGAAACTGAAACAGGCGAAATGCGAGATGCAACAAAATGCGTACCTAGAGAGCAGCGAATCGTACAAGTGTACTTAAGGGTCAAAATGTACAAAAAATGCGTACATATTGGCAGGTCTGCAACTCCTACAAACCTTCCAATCCACCTTCCATTTGCGCTGCTCAGAGCGAATCCACGTCTGTTTGCATCTTCCTGCTAACTGTGTATGCAATCACATCACCTCTACAATTCTCTTTGCATTCACACTCTCCCTCAGCCCTTGAAGGGGCAATCTCACAGAAGTTCTCTCAGGTTTTCAGACAACTGAAACAGCACTAAAGATCCTGAGGGCAAATCCAATACTGGAAGTTCTGAATTTGATGAGTGGTGTTAAGAAAAAGTCTAAAAGACGTGTTTGTTCTGATTTCTGGAGGAAGGAGGAGAGGCTGCGGGAATGGAAAGTTAACCAAAAGGTTTAATAAAACAACATGAAAACGACAGTCAAAAGACAATTGTTACACTGCAGCTGACAGTGGACTGATCTCATGCTCTCCTTGCGGAGTCACATAAAAACAGTCATGTGACATGACAAACAAATACACAGTAAACAGCGGACTCCAACTGCTTCCCTTGCGGGGTCACAGATTGAAGTGCCGAAATCACCTCAGTTTCCGAATTGTATTCCTGTGGAATTGTGGGTCTCTCATTAAGGACACACCTCTGATTTTAGGTTTACCCCAGGTCACAGACTAAGGTTGATTATCATGTAGTGCCGATTCTACAGCGATATGCATTTTCTTTGTTCTAATCATGTCTGGCCTAGCAGGGGATGGCTCCCCAAAAAGAGACAACAATAGTTACCTTTCCTGTGGGGACAAAGAGTCTTCTTCATATGCTAAATGTCAGACATGACCTGATTAATTCTTTAGAAGCTAGGTTTTGGGTAAGGCAGTCAAATGCTGATTAGTGTAGTTACTTGATTAAATTTAGCTGCAGGCCCCATTAAACATTGTTTTCCAAACATAGCCTGGCTTTAACTTTTTTAAACCTAACAGTGGTCACAGGCAGCCACTGGACAAAAGTATAAAAGGGCAGTAAAAATCCTAATAAAAAAAGACTATTAGTGATTCATTTGTCGAAAAAGTGCTGAGTAAGGAAACCAAGGCTCATTTGGCTCAGATAAATCACAACTGAATGAAAATGTGAGGGCATTGGAGAGACGATTCACTCCACCTGCCACACAGTTGACAAAAAAAAGGTAATTTAACATAATTAAAATTAAATTGAGTATTCCCAGTGACCTCCTGTAATGTTGTGCTTTCAAGTGGCATTAAAGATCGCTGTTTAATAAATGGATAGCATATTTTCATCAGAGTTTTGTTTGTATTTCAAGTTCAATGAAATAGCTGAAATGTTGTGTTTGCTTGCCAGTAAACATGTACGTCAATAGTTAATTATTAACCAAAATAGATGGAGCAATAACAAATAAGTAAGCTGCTCAAAAATTTTTTATTTCACCAAGTGCTGCTTTGTGACTTAAATGCCAAATGAGTAACAAATGTTTTAGTTATGGTAGTTTTGGATCTGAAATTTCAGTTTGCTTTAGGCTAGTTGGAATTCATTATAAATATATATATATATTTCTAAACTCAAAGAGGCAAAAATGTCTATTATGAACAGACATTTGATGAAATAAAATGTGCCATAAATCCATCAAATCTAAAAAAAAAAAAAAAAAAAAAAAAAAGGAATTCATTGTACTTTTATGATTTTATTTTTCCCAAAACTTTTAGGATCTTTTTAGTTGTAGCTTTAGTTTTATTGATGTAAACTTAAAAAACCTATAAACTAGGGTTAAATTGAATTTGTGTGTTAAATATACAGCCGAATACACAATATCGCTCTCGTTTATGTATTTTTCTCTTTCTGTTGTCAGACAAAGGAAGGAGTATACAATTTGATCACAGCTCATACTACTGTATTTTGCGTAGTAAATACTAAGCTGCTGAGTTGCAGATTAAAATCATTATCTTGATGATCATCGTGAGAAAAGGTCAGGTTAATGGCAGCAGCTGTGCTGCGAGAGTGGCTTTATTGACATTTGAAAGGTAGAATAATGAGTATCGGCTATCAAAGATGGAGCGCCGAACAAAGAAGCAGTATAAAAGGCTCTTTCCTCAATGTCGTGCAGCGGTTATGTTCTGAAGGACAGATAAAAACTCGCACTCTTCCAGGGTGCCACATTGCCGGATTATGAGTAAATGCAAAGCCTTATATTCGGTCTGTTTCTGCGTATCTGCGCGAGTTAGACTTGAGTCGGTGAGTCTGTATGAGACACGAGGGGCAAAGTGGCAGATGGAAATGAGAACGCTGTTATTGGCAGGGGATTACACACCCACATAGGGCCCAAAGGTTCTTTGTTGAAGCACAGAAGCATCCCGAATATGGTTCCGACCCTTGGAGATTTCTTGCCTCTATGTACTGTACATCAACTTGGAAAACCTGGGCTGTTAAAGAAAAAAATCCTTCTGTCCCCCTCCTGAGTAGGTAACGTCAGGTGCCCTTGAGCAAAGCACCAAACATCACACTGCTCACTGGCCCATAGTGGAAGACTGGGTAGCTCTGATAACATGAGACAGGAGAGCTGAGTTGGTCATCTTACTTTAAAAAAGTAATTAGTTACGGTTACAAATTACGTCTCCCAAAAAGTAATTTAGTAACTCAGTTACCACATTGTAAAAATAATTAGTTACTTAGCAAAGTAACTATGATGTTATTTTTTATGTTCTATAACGCTATTATGTTCTATAACATCTTTTACGTCAAAGATGTTTATATTAACTGATTGACTGATTAACTGATTGAAATTAAATGAACATATCTTACGATCAAATAACATGCTGTGGGCACAAAGTGAGAGAAAGTCATTCCGATGCAGGCAATAATTACGTAAAGCAGTAGTTTGGCATTGAAATTGCACAGGGAAAAGATAAGCAGTGGAAGTGGGAGGATGCATACAATATATAGCTTTTGCCTCAAGGTTGTGTTGTTTGTTCATCTCTATGTGGCAGAGGAACAATACCTTGAAATTGTTTGTACACATACTGTACTTTACATTTCAGATGTTGTGCTCATTTCAAAAGTTTTGTGAGACTGTGCTGGAATTAAACATTAACATTGCTGTCCAGGTCTACGCAGCAGCATTTGCAAAAGATTTGTCTTTGAAATGCTACTTTGCAGCACTTGACTAAGATTAGGCAATTTATATGCGGTTCCTCTATGTAGCATTTCAGTATATTGAGAAGGAAGCCAGCTAAAGGATGATATATGTAGGCAATATTCCGTGATGGGGTTTCTAAGATGGCAATCACAGAAGTATGTATAAATCATGTGAAACAAATCATTATTTCATATTCTGCACTTGAGATAAATATACATTTCCTTCTTAGGCTAAGCCTCCTCTAACAACAGTCTGCAAACAGACACAAGTACAGTAGGATCAAAAGTCACACTAAGTATAACCCAGCAGTCAGGCACATTCTTTTTTTTTACACAATCACTGTAGTTAAGTTCGAGTAAGACTTAAAAAAGACGTTTCGAGTTTAAAAAAGAAGCAAATCTGTTCTTTCAGAAGCTTGTGAGACGGATGACTGAAAAACACAGCTGAAATGCCTCTTGTGTTAGATCAAAAATTAGGCTCATCTTATGGGCAAATGCAGCTCAGACCTCTTATGATGTGTAGACAACAAAAAATAAAATGAAAAGTGATATTAAAGGTCTGTCCCTGCCCAATCAGCATTGCAAGTCTAGCAAGTCTTGAAGAACTGCTAAAACTGGTCGGGGTTTAACATAAAGTCAACATCTTCTTTAGTCAAGTTATGGTAGAAAAATAAACACCCAATCTGATAATGACCATCTGGAAAGACTTATTGTACTTATTGTCGTCAGATCCTAGTCTGGTTTTAGACCTCTGAATCACCGCCCACATCTCTGATTTGTTCTGCGATTCAAATAGTTCTGGAGTTGTGCCTACTGATGGCTGATGAATGGGGACGTCATCCTCCTACATAGCTATTGTTAATTCAGTCTGAATATCAGGCAAGTATGATACCAACATTATGCAAAACTTTTGTCTCGATATAACCCTTTAACAGCATCTCGTGAGCTTAGAATTATAAGGTTCTATCTCCACTTTTTGCCGAAATGGAGTTTTTGACATAATCTGATCCCTTAGGTGTTTATTAATGCCTGTGTGGTGTTATTTTTGTAAAAAAATATTTTCTTAGTTAGTTATTAATAAAATAAAAAGGTTCCATCTCACAAAATAGCTGGGATGTAAAAACGTTGATGCTCAATATCTCAGAACTACCCTAAACGGAGATAGAACCTTATAATTCTAAGCTCACAATCTGTCTCTTCACTCTGCAAGTCCAACAGTCTAAAAGTCAGAACCCATTCACAACATTTTCAAAAGGCTGCACTGACGTCTGTGCCTGATCTCATCTAATGGTCCTCCAACCAGCATGTATAGCCATCAGTGTCACATACTGGTGCAAGCCGTGAGTCATGCAACTCAACTATACTGTATGTCTGTGTGTTTGTGGTTTAAAGGTGTGGGTTTAACACTGTGCAGATAGGCTCTATATATATATATATATATATATATATATATATATATATATCTGCTTTTGGCCCTTTCACATCAGCGGTGGCCAGCACATCATGAATTGATGTGTGTAATTTTGTCAACAGCAAATCAAATGAGCAGAGACAACATACATATCCAACCAGTTATCAAACTCCAAGGAGAGATTAGAGATGGCAAACACACTGGTTTATAAAAGCAATAAAAAGTAACAAGGGTCAAATCCTAACTCATTTTTCAAATCAGCTTTTTCAGTTTTCTGTTTCTGTGTCGCAGATTTTGCAGTTCCAAATGCAAGAGGGTTCTTGCAAACAATTTATAGTTAACATTCTTTAACTGAAATATGCCTATTTGGGTCCCATCTTCTTTCACAGTAAGGGACTTTTGGATAAATAAAAATGCCAAAGGATCACAATGGAAAGCAGCCTGATGACACTTTACTTCCAAATGGAGTCTGATGTGCTCTCAGTTGGAGTTCTTTTTTTAAAGAATATAAACTGCCAAAACTGAGAGTAGATAACTTGGATGCCAGCGAGCAGAGGAAGCCCGGCTACTGCTCACTCAGTGGTGACACACTTAATCTTTCAAGCTTGAAATAGTGTTTTTGTATCCCTGGCTGTGCTTACTTTCAGCTTGTTCTGTGCTTACAAATCTTGCAGATTGCTACACCCCAAATTTTACTTTCTACCCACCCATCATTTTTGTTGTTCCTAAACTTCCATAACAACATCCATACATACTATATCTAATGTAAAATCTTGAAAAGCAGTGCAGAACACACCCTAAAGTGATTGGGTTGATATTGTTCATATACTAACATCTGATCGCCAGAAGTTAAAATCTGCCAAAAGTCTGATGACTTTTCACATGTCAACTCATTTAAACACCATGAAAAAAAGATTAAGTGTAATATGCTCAACTAAAGACAGAGACAGGAATCACAATGTGTTTAGACTCCCCGCCACTGCCAAAACCTCTAACCTGGCAAGAGGTCAGGTAACCCAAACTCCACACAATAAGCAAACTACTTGAAGAGTCCATGTTAATTGTGTTTATAAGCCCCGGGTTGTTTGCAATTGGCCAATATGAACCATAACAAATCAAAAACATGCAACAAAGTAAACTTTTCCACTGTGGTTAGGGAGTGATCACATTCGGAGATTCAAAATAATCTATGACAAGAACAATGACTACGTCTAATGTGAAATGCTTCTCTTCTCCTCGTTTATTAGATTTAATTTAGCAGAAATGACTGCTATCTCAGTGTGACATCCAACCCTCACCTGTTTGTCTCTCATTCTGTGTACATTCATCTTTCCTCTATTTGAGCCATCTCTTCTTTGTTGTCTTCTGTTTTTGGCCCTTAGCATCTTTCAAATGTATTTCTACCCTCTATGTCACCCCTCTCAGACTAGTTTTGTCTTCAGAAAAATATAAAGTTGAGGCTTCTCTACTGTAAACACAGCTTGGCATGCCAACATGTACATGCTTTCATCAAAATTAGCATTGCCACAACACAAAAGGCAGTCATTAGAGATATTAAGTCAGTGCTGTCGAGAACAAAAAAACCTACTGACTGGTGAGTTTACCAATATGAAGCTGAAACTCACCTTTCAGCATCTTCTGCAGAATATCTGAAATGTAAATAGAACATGATTTCAAGAGGTGCCGCTATATCTTGAATTAAATCCCCGTCTATTTGGGCCAATAAAACGGTTCACACTGTGAGCACACCTACAGGTTTCCCTGACATTTTGTTTTAATAACCCTATTTTCTTTGTTTAAACCAACACATTTTATTTAAGATTTAATCTCAAATAGAAATATTTTCTGCGTCTAATAATGGCCTGGCTGTTTCTTCAGCTCTTGACTCCTAATTTTTCTGCTAATGATACAGGAAAACCTTATTCTGGTGGTCTATTTTGAGTCAATCCAGATCAATTGCTAAAATATTAATCCTGCTGGTTCAATTAAAATGCAGGAACTTAAAACAGGCCTGTATGTGTAAATATGGAGGCAAAGTTGTAGGAATGTAATGATAGTTGTAACAAATCACTATAGAAATGAGTTGGGGATTTGATCAAGATTGTTTTTTACACTTTCTGTTTCTTTTTGGCAGATGGGGAAAGACATTATGACGATGTATTACACCTGCTGATGCCGTGTTTCAGGATATAATGTGGGTGGTGTTTAACATAAAACACACAAACAACGCATCTGTAATGCGCACAAACAGACACAGAGTAAATAAGAAACATGCACACATTTCTCATACAGTGACCCCACACTCTCATATGAAATTCTTTTCCCATGGGTCCAAGAAAGAAAGGCAGAAGGACAAACGCGTACAGAAAACATTTTTTTTAAATAAAGTTTCCAATTTTGGTAACGCATAAGAAGAATAAATGTCAATATAACATGAGAAACTAGAAAAAAAAAATAGCTAGAAAAGATAGGGCCCAAACTGAAAGGAGATGAATATATTTGGAGATATACATTGGAGATGTGTTTGAAAGATGGAGACAGCTTAGAACCCAAAAGGACGCCGGGTTGGCTAATTTCCTACTGAACAGGTAAGCATTAGCTTCAGGCTAATTTATCACGGCTACAAGGGACAGGCATTTTATGTCATTTCAACGTTCGTGTACTCACGTTGAATTATATAGCTAGGGTACTGTGGTGTAATTGGTAGCGATGCTGCGTTGCTGTGTGGAAAGGAATCCGCCGACACTGTTTCTTGATTATAAAGGTTTATTTACATC
This sequence comes from Perca flavescens, assembly GCF_004354835.1. Classification (NCBI taxonomy): domain Eukaryota; kingdom Metazoa; phylum Chordata; class Actinopteri; order Perciformes; family Percidae; genus Perca; species Perca flavescens. The sequence continues at coordinate 5,965,372 of NC_041340.1, read as the reverse complement.
GAAGAAATCAGCATCATTTGACAAGCCCTGCAGAGCTCGGAGAGGTCCTGTTTTCCCAATTCTCCAGTGGTCCTCTGACTTTCTTTGTTTTAACATGGTATGTATTCTATAACGTGTGTAACATAGATGTGGGAGGAAACAAAAGGCAACTTATCAAGAATATCTGACATATTTTGTCCTTGAATTATCACTGGAAGCATCTTCTTACTAGTTTTCCCTTTTCTTGACTTTCTCTCCACTTTCTGTGATCCTCTTTTCAGCAATTTGTCTCTCTGTATCTTAGTAAGTAAGTAAGTAAGTAAAGTTTATTTCTATAGCACATTTAAAAACAGCTCGCGCTGACCAAAGTGCTGTACATAGCGCATTAGCCACAGGGTAATAAAATAAAATAAGAAAAATAAAATAAAACACGTACAAATCAGTGATTTAGGCTAAAAAGTACATCGAAAGACAAACACTTAATTACAAACGTAGCAGGATAAGACAATTAAGATACCGGGAAGGCCAATGTAAAAAGATGAGTTTTGAGCCTGGCTTTGAATATCACAATTGAAGGGGCATTTCTGATGTCAGGTGGCAGTCGGTTCCACAGCTGAGGGCCAGCAACAGAGAAGGCTCTGTCACCTTTTTGCTTAAGCCGGGACCGTGGGACATGGAGGAGGCCTTGGCTGGAGGATCTGAGGGACCTGGGGGCTACGTGAAGATGAATACTATCAGCTATGTAGCTGGGGGCCAGGGCGTGAAGTGCTTTAAAAACCATCAACAGTATTTTAAATTGTATCCTAGACTGGACTGGACTTGCCAGTGCAAGGAGGCTAGGACAGGTGTAATGTGTTCACGCTTTTTTGTATTCGTGAGCAGCCTAGCCGCTGCATTTTGGACCATCTGAAGCCGTGCCACCAGAGTCAGAGGGAGACCAAAGTAGAGAGAGTTACAATAGTCTAAGCGGGAGGTTATGAAGGCATGGATGACATTTTCCAGATCATTGTATGACAGAACAGACTTGAGTTTAGAAATTATTCTTAGTTGGTAAAAACTGGACTTTACAAAAGAAGATATTTGTTTCTCCAGGTTAAGATGGGAGTCTAAAATAACACCCAAGTTACGTGCATGGGGTTTAACATAGGGGGCAAGGTGACCAAGGTCGGCAGGGATGGCAGTTTTGGATTTTGAAGGACCAAAGACAATAACTTCAGTTTTGTTATCATTTAACTGAAGGAAATTGTTAGCCATCCAGATTTTAATTTCGTTCCAACAGTCTAAAAGAGGCTGCATGGAGTTGCTGGATTTAAGTGGGATGTACAGTTGGGAGTCATCTGCATAGAAATGGAATGAGATATTAAATTTTCTGATGATGTCACCTAAGGGGAGCATATAAAGGCTGAAGAGTACTGGAACCAGAATGGATCCCTGAGGGACACCATAAGACACAGGGGCAAGGGATGAGGAGTACTGGCCTATGGATACTGAGAAAGATCTTTGGTGGAGGTTGGAGTGAAACCAGCTTAGAGCTGTACCCTTAATGCCAACCCACTGTTCGAGACGCTCTAGTAGTGTACTATGGTCTACAGTGTCAAATGCAGCGCTAAGATCCAACAAGACCAGAATGGCATTATCACCTGAGTCAAGAGTGAGCAAGAGGTCATTTGTCACCTTTAACAGGGCTGTCTCCGTGCTGTGGCGGGCTTTGAACCCAGATTGAAATGGCTCTAGGATCTCTGTGGAGTTGAGGAATGGAAGCAGCTGCGTTAACACCACCTTCTCCAAAATTTTTGAGATAAATGGCAGTTTAGATATAGGCTGGAAGTTATTATGACACTTTGCATCTAGGTTATGTTTCTTTAGCATAGGCTGGACAACAGCATGCTTGAAACATGTAGGAACAGTGCCGGTGGCAAGACAGGAGTTAAGAATAAATTGAATAGCCGCACCAACAGCATCAAAAGCATCTTTGATAATCTGTGAGGGGATGGGATCGTGTGGGGCTGTTGATGGTTTCATCTGCTTCAGTTTCTTGTATTGCTCTTCCAATCGCTTCATGTCTCTTTCAATCTCTTCTATGCTAGACGCTGCAGGATGAAATCCTGTAGCTCCTTTACTCTCTAAATCTTCATCATTGTCTTCATCTTTACTTCCATCAGAGGTGTGATCTCTTGTATCTTTTTGTTTCCTCCATTTTTCATCACCTCTTTTCTCCGCTCTGGCCAGCCTCCTTCTAATCACAGGATCATATTCACCCATGATCTCTTCTGAATCACTCTGATCATCATCATCATCATCATCTTCAAATTCCATCCTTCTGAACCTCACTTTTCCCTTATTTTCCAGATGTGTCGTTTTCTTCTTACTTTTGGAGTTTGGATTCATCTTTATGGTCGTTTCTGCTTGTCTTTTCTCTATTATTCGTTCATCTTCATCTCTGATGCAATAATCACTCTCCTGAATGATCACTGCCTCGCTTTGTTCTATTGTCAGCACTGATCTGTAAAGATCTTTATCACTTTCAGCATCATACATCTTCTGAGCCTAGGCAAAGTTGGGCTGAACTCCTCAAACTTCAGTTCATCTGTGAATGTCCAACAAAGTACTTTGTGGTCATGTGTAACGTTGCTTCTTTAATGTCAGTCTCTGATCATGCTCTAAAAACATCTGGGTGTCCACTTCAACCACTCAATCATGGGCAGTTGCAAATCTGTCACCCCTCCTTTTCTGCTGCTCCAACTCCAGATGTGTTTCTGGTGCAAGTGTGTGGGGGATGGGGCCAAAGTTGAACGCTGAATACTAGCCGTTTCTCAATGTCAAGGATCCTTCCTTGGTAGGACTAGTCCTTCCAAGGAAGAATCCTTCAGAGGCTAGGCCAGGCTCCTCCTGAGCATTCGGAGAGCATGTACATTAGAACAGGCTAGCAAGTGCACGTCATTGCCTGCTTGCGTCATTGAAAATGTTTCGCCGCCTTCACTTCCGCGCTGCATTTCAAAACACTGGACAAAATGTCAACGCGAAACGGATGTGGAACTGTGAAGTTCAATTTTTTTGTTGAGTAGGTGAATCAGCGTCAGTCTGCTTGCAGGAGGAGAATATTCTGTCGGCAACTTTGCCGCAACGTGCCAAGGTAGGTAACGTTACCGACACTGATAGGCTTTAATGTTGTTTTCTCTTATTTATCCCATGTCAATAAAATTAAAAATTCGTGGGAGTTCATGTTTGTAGTTGATTTAGGGTCTCGTTGTGGTCTTACCAAGTTAACGGCGTTATCATCCCTATTACCTTATTCCCTTTTTTCCTTCCTAAAGCATGATTCCGCCATTTCTTTTTCTTTGAATTTTGCTACCTTTTGAGGTATAGACTACAATGCAAAATTACTTCAAACATAAATTCATCAACCCATGAAATCTGTAATTTCCATTGCAGTTTATTCTACACCCCCAGTTCCTAGAACTGACCTGAAACTTCAACTAGTAATTTTCAGGTTTTGTGGCCTGAGCTAGTCTCGCCTTATTCAAGGGCTTTTATTAGGTGATTAATGGCGTTATCATCCTTATTTCCTTTATTTTCTCTATTTTATTCACACTCCCCCCTTTTTGCGTTGGCTCACAACGCAAACCAAATTTAAAACGGAGTCCCAACCACACAGCAATCACAGCAAGACCCACACACACATACAGGTTCGAAACGGTGCAGCCCCCCTCAACGCACACACACAGAGACACAGACGGACTGACCAGCGCTCCAGAGTTGTGAGATAACTCACCTTATCAGCCAATGGAGCGGAAATCAGGTCGACCGTGCCCATGATGGAACGTTGAGGTCACAGGTCGCAACACGTCCCATTCTCGTCGCCAATTTGTAGTGTAATCGGTAGCGATGGTGCGTTGCTGTGTGGAGAGGAATCTGCCGACACTGTTTCTTGATTATAAAGGTCTATTTACATCGAAGAAATCTGCATCATTTGACAAGCCCTGCAGAGCTCGGAGAGGACCTGTTTTCCCAATTCTCCAGTGGTCCTCTGACTTTCTTTGTTTTAACATGGTATATATTCTATAATGTGTGTAACATAGATGGGGGAGGAAACAATACTTTGACCAATGGCTACAAGCCAACTGGCCTTATTTTGTAGGGGCCATTGATAATGCACCACAGATGTTTTCAAGAGAGGTGTCTTCTGAAAGTAGAGTAAAGTTCGTCTGGGTTTCTTTGTTACCCAAAGCTTAAATACAAATCATATAGAATATGCAGATACAATAAGATGACAATATACCTCAGTACCCAAGTTGGTTACTCGCAAAAACAATTGAGACACAGCCAGTAAAGTGATGCCGACTGGTCGTGGCTAACACCGCCATGCTAACCCTGCTAACGTTACCGGAGGACCAGGCAAGCCGGCAACGGATGTTTACATCGTGTAGCCTGTTCAGCGGCCCTAGCCGACAACGGTGAGTTATTTGAAGCCAAGAGAGGGGAGCTGTAAACCGGGAAGATATGACCGTGAGTTTGCAGTTTATTTAGTGATTGTTGCCGTAATTCTAAGCCAATAAAGTGTGTTCAGTCGGGTGGGGAGGACGGCAAGGTAGTGTTATTTGTAGTGGTTCCTATCGTAATTCTAAGCCGAGGAAGTGTGTCTGTCCATCGGGTGTAGAGGACGACAAGGTTGTGGGTTTTTTAGCGGTTCCTACCATAATTCTAAGCCAAAAAAAGTGTGTCTGTCAGTTGGCTACAGAGCTCCGCGTGAGCATTTATGACAATATAGCCAGCATCTAACGTTAGCTACTCCGCTGTGCTGTGGAGTAATGTCTGGCTATGTGAGACAAGCGTCTAGCAACATTGTTGTGGATGCTCCGGTCTCAGCCTGGCAACCTACGTGAACTTTGAGTCTAGGGAGGAGGGGGCGGGGGAGACGACTCTCTCCAGTATTTTGAATTTGTACTGCAGAAACTATTTTAAACACTAGCTGTCAGTATTACATATTGCACCTTTAAGAGATCCAAACATAAATAACCTATCAAAACAAATGATATACAAAGACAGAACCTTCAAGAAAGGGATAACAAATCTATACAAAAAGATTTTTCTGATGATGATTTACTGTCAACTTTAAGTTCCGCTTCATGATTTTATTGATTGTTTAAATGCTTGTGTAATCTGGTGCTTACACTGCTGTTTAGAGGAGTACTGGTTTAATTTCATGTCATTTAATAAAAGGAATTATCTAACTGCCTCTTTCCTAATCTTTACTGTTCTGTAATTACTAAATTAAACAGTGAAATCATACCAGGCATTGGTGAAATCTCTGCCAGGCGGGCCGTGGCCGAAACCTCCCATGGACCAATCATGTTGCATTTCTCTTTCGACTTGAAGTCATCAGACAGAATCCATTTATTTACAATAAATTTCTGCGGAGAGAAAACATTTGCATTTCAAGTCAAATGGGACACATGCCATCACTGAAAAATACTAGGCATACTAGTTAGATTAGAATATTGAACCTAGCCTTGCTCAAATGTCATATCAATGAGAGGTATGGATACATAGACTTGATTCGTGAATCAGATGATTTTAGACTTGTCAAAAAAATAATAAAAGTGTAGCAACTTCACTTTAATTTAACTTCACTTGGACTTTAGCCTTTTGACTGTCAAGAAAGTCAAGTTAGGGGCGACCTCTAGCTCACCCAGTAAGCGCATGTGCTCCATGTAGGCTGAGGCCTTTGCAGCAGCCCGGGTTCAAATCCGATCTGCGGCCCTTTGCTGTGTGTCATCCCCCATCTCTCTCCCACCTTTCCCGTCTATCCACTGTCACTCTGAAACAAAAGGGGAAAAACAACATTAAAAATTCAGTATTCTACTAAAATACAACAAATTGTGTGTTGAATTTTAAACTAATTAAAGGAAATCATTTCTAACAGTCTTTTAGTGAACAAATCAAAGATTGAATTGAATATAAAAGGCACCACTAAAAAAAAAATGTCTTACATTTTTACATACTATTTTACATTTTCTTTTGAATAATACAAAAAAATCTCAGTGTCTTTCGCAATCCTTTTTGCATGTGTTTACTGCTGCAGTTGATATCACGATGACAATAAACAACGATATATTGTGCAGCCTCAGAAGACATCATATATAGCATAGTTATAGCAGAAAAACACAGGCATAATTAAAATCGAATACATTTCAGATGACCCAGTTCCAAGGCACTGTATTTTGCATGCTGGCTCAATGGCATTGATTACTGGCACAGTTAATGAAACTGATCCATCATTAACAAAATTGTTTTCACCTGTGCTTTTCCTGCAATTACAAGTCAAAATGTTTGCTATGCAAGAGGTCTATATGTTACACATTTTAATGCCAATACCTTTGTTGAAGTGTACACAGTTACTTGTTTAAGGCTTGGAAAACAAAGTTTAATACTTGCACTGAGTTGAGACTTGTGGGCAAGGGTTAATAGCGAGGACTTAAGGTGTTAACGTAACTTGACTTGCAAATCAATTACTTTGTCTCACTTCTGGCATTAATACATTTACCTGCTGTCTCAGAATTATGATTATTATCTAATAGTTTAACTCTTTCACATAGTTTTGACATGTCAACACAAAAATACAAATAGTTTCAGGTACTAACTAACTTCACCTTTTAGTTAGCAGCCCAAACATTAGCTAGTTAATTAAGCTAGCTAGCTAGCTATAACCTGTTAGTTGTTAAGTAGTAACGTTTGCTTAGCTAGCTAATGTAGCCTACACCTCCATATTTTGGTGGTAGTTTATTTTTTAAGCTAACGTTGTGTGACTTCAATAAAACATGACTTAACCATTTATGTAATTTTTAACCTTCCTTACCATAAACATCCTCAGCACTACAATTGCATTCCGCTGCGTGACACGGCCACTCCGCATTTATTTTATTAGCATTGACTGGTGGTTATCCGCCCACCGTAACGTTACTGCAGATAGCATTCTGGGTCAGGCCATTGGTCAGGGATTGTCCAATCAGAATCCTTGTAGGCAAGACATTTGTTCTTTTAATATATCCAAGCGTTTGTCCATCCTCCACAGCTGTCTTCTAAAAAACACAGTTAGGACCATAGACTGTAAAAAAACAACAACACTTCTATTAGTCATTGGTTGACGTGATAGGGATGATTTCTGGCATCTTTGGGGTCACCTGCTGGTTAATAATAAATATATAGCAGCAGCAGGAATAAGCTCAGTACAGGTTCCTACATAAAAAATATCTCCTTCATAGGCCTACTTTAGTAACAGCTTAATTAAGTGGTAACCTTGGCTAATTAGTTTGTGTTTATCAGATTGTTTGTTTCTTTTATCCTTTTGGGAAGTAGGGTTAGTCATGCTCAACGTTGACTGCAAATAACAAGCAACAGTGTAATGCATCCAACACATTACCTACAAATCAGATCCCTTTGGAGCCCGCAAAATTTTATACGGTCTTTTCTTTTTCTTTAATAGCCTCAGCAAACAAATATAGCATGGGATAATAACTTGCGCCAACAATATAATAACTTGCATTTTTAGGACTACAGGGGCTCTATATATCCTAAGAGAGGCAGGTAGGCTATACTTAAACATAAAGATATGTAGGAGGGAGACAGCAATAGGGAACCAAAGTATAAGCTAGTGGGTTACAGAGGAAAAAAAATATATAGGTCTACCTGTATAACAAAATAATTAAATATTAGAAATAACACTATAAAAAAAGATACAAAAACAAAAAGACGAATTGTCTTTTTAGAGGCGGATTTAAAAGAGAACTCTAATATCAGGATATACAAAATAGTCTCTTAAGTCAAAAAATCGCCACAATGTCAAAAAACATTCTCTCAAATCATTTTCAATGTGCAATGTGTTTGTTTTTGCTTTCTGGACATGCATCAGGAGGTATAAAGTGCAGGCATCAGCTGGCTTCCACAAACACAAGAGTATCTGAGATGTGTGATTTGTGTGTGTGTGGGGGGGTGGGGTATAACACAAACATCTGACAACTAGTGCTTAAGGAAAGAGCCACAGTGAGATTCAAAACACAAACAGACCCAGTTTAGGAGTTCTCTTGAGTCTTTTTGAGGAAATGAAAAATGACGTGGCTGGACATGGATCTATTCCCAGTGGGAAATGAAAGGTGAGGATAGAGTGGAACTGGAGAGGTGGAGAGGCAACCCCCCCATGCTGAAGTCAATCTAAAAGAAAACTGACTGAGAGTGAAAATCAAATTGATTTTAGTTTTTTCACTTTATTTTCAGGGGGGTATTGAAGAAAATAAACCCAATTTGAGTTTGCCAAGAATGATAGGGGTGGGACAGAATGAAGAGGGAGATGATTTCCTTTAGGAAATTAAATCCATTCAATGTAACAGTAAAATGTCTTTCTCATATTCCATGTTTCTCAAATGTGTCTTCAGGTGAGGAAATCATTGCATTTGGACTTAAATGTAGAAATTAGTGGAAGCTAATTGGTTGTGTTTTCAGACCTGTTGTCCTTATGAGGGACACTTTTCTTTTGCATTGTGACCACGCAGGACATGTCACTATCAGACAGCACAGTATGTGACTTTATCCCCCCATTTCTTTTATATTTTTAGTCAACACAGGCGCTTTGTGCCATTGTTTACCTCGTCTGCCAATCACAGCCACCAGACCTTAAATGCCAGACATGCGGGCCAAGGAACAACAATGTGATTGTCTTCTTTTCTACTTTATATATTATAATAATTTTTACCCGCCTCCTCAAACCAGAACAATTACAGAGGGGGCTGAATAAGGACACTGTGAGTGGAAAATCCATTCAACATAAGCTAGAGATGAAAAGACTTTGTGTGGATGAAAAGAATAATGGCCCACTGTCAGTCTGTCTGATGGATTATTAACAGAGAATGTAAAGGAAAGAATGATGATTGCCTCTACTTTTAGCTCACATGTGAAGCTGTGGGGATCGTTTCCATTAGATGTTTTATAAAGAGGACTGAAACCGCGTCTCAAAGGATATTCAAATTTCCTTAAAACCATTTATGTGGTATAGTTACTAAGTATTCGGTTGGCTCTTTGCTCAAATTACATTATAAACAATAAAACTAATAAGGAGCTCATTGGCAATTCTGTACTTTTGAGAACCCAGAGACACAGGCATGTGTGGACGATGCAGCTGCCTTCACTTGGTCAAGTGGCAAGCAAATGGGGTTTTGCCACAGGAGATTAATCCAAACAAGCAATGTGCAAAGGGGCTCAGGCGGGCAGGAGGTAAAACAGACTAGACAGATATTATGACATAATAAAAAAAAGACATTTTCTGAAATCACCAGAGAACATATCGACACAAAGTAGAAAACAAAGACAGATTGGCAGAATTAGCAGCTGTGGTGGAAGACGTATTCAGATCCTTTACTTATGTAAAAGTACTAATACAACACTGTCCGGCAAAATTTCCGGCTGCACCTGAACAATCCCGTAAATTAAACGGCGTTGATGTAGACTAACCAAGATCTAATAATGCTGGCTGATTGACTGTCGAACGTTACATGTCGTAGAGGCATGCAGGAAAAACTCTATGTTACGCACAGAAATGGGGCTTGCTTAGTAGTTGCTGAACAATAAATAAAAAGATTGTTTTTCTTTTTGTTAAAATGGAATTTTTTTAAATTGCTTTCGAAAAAAGTAGCATTCAGGAACCGGTATCAAAGTTACGGTATTGGCATCGGTACTGGTATTGAACATTTTTTAACGATACCCAGCCCTACTTACATGTGCAACAATGTAGCACCAGCCTGTAAGAACTGGCAAAGCCCTAACCGTTGAACCACATTGAGATTTCGATCATCAACACTTGATCTTCAAAAGATCCCGTTTGCCCAGATGCCACGGTGTTTTCTGTGCACCAGAGAATGAAAGTTCATTTTTGCCCAAGGCTTAATCTGTGCACGTACAGAAGTGCATGCAAAGACGCTCAGGCTCAGTCCAAACAGCATTCCCAACTAAAAATGAAGACAGATATCAAAACTAATCTTGGCTATGACTGTACCACTCAACCTAACATGTACCTCTTTGTCCATTTCAGCATTCATAACACAACGTTATGAATTAACTTATTTTCCTCTCTCAGCCCATGCAGCCACAATGTAATCTGACAAATCCCCTGTGGTTTAATGAATTCCCACAGGTTGGACTGCTGCTCCATTATTTTTGTGCCAGAACTTGATGCCAATACAATAGATTAGCAATCAAATACCAGGTCTTCACACGTGTAATTGATTTCAACGTCTACAAACCTGTTGTGAGTAAGCCCAGACAGAGATGATAATCACTCCCAAAACTAATTTTCTCCAGGTTATACCGGTAGACTAATCTGTCTCTGTTTCTGTCTGCCTTTATCTGTGTCTCATCGTGTGCTGTCTCGCTGTCTCTCTCCTCCGTAAGGATGAAACTCTAACCCACATACTCTACGACTTCACCATCATGGATATTAGTACTTTAAATTACTTCATTACGGCTGTCTTTCTTTTTTTTATATTTTCATTCTTTCTTTCTTTAGAGACATTAACAAAAATTAAAAATGTAGTAGTTGAACAGGCTAGGAAAATGATCGCAGACCCGTCCCATGTCCTGTATTCAGAATACAAAATGCTACCATCAGGGTAGTCTCGCTTCACCAGACCAGACCAGACCAGACCAGACCCTCCTCCAAAGCGCGCTGGAGGAGAGTCTGGCTACTCTGGTTTATTGGCATTTCTTTAAACCAATCACAATCGTCTTGGCCGGTGCCGCTGCAAAAAAGGCTCGGAAGGAACTTGTTTTGGTGGAATGTGTACGTACGTTTAAAAGTTGTTTTAGCCGTGCAATAGAAAACTCAGATTGGACAGATAGCCTAACTAGCTGTCTGGATTTATCCTGCAGAGATCTGAAAAAAAGTTAACCATATGTCGACCAAAGTTTAAAATGCCAACACAAAGGAAGCCCAAGGAAACGGATATCCAGCCTAAATGAGTGAAATCCGGCGGATTTTTTAGCGGCAATGGAGCCATCCAGCCAGGAAGTGGATCGTCAAGTATATAGACTACCATCAAGGAGACTCAATAAGGTTCCAATTAAATACAGGAAAAGATGCCTGAATAGGTATAACAACTCTTTCAACCCTCTATCAGTGAATCTCAGGACACAAACAGGGTGTGAAATAAGGGGCTGTGTTGAATGCACTTTATGTCTTACCGCATCTCTTTCTCCTTTATGATTGTATATGTTTTTATCTGTGTTTACAATTTACTTTGTCCAATATGAATTTGTTGGAGGGCATAAGCTGCTTGCTCCAGTGCTAATAAATCCTTATATTCTTTGAGACAATTATCCATAGTACAGTATAACAGTCCTTTTTCTGTATTCTCCAGTTCATAATTTGAGAAAAACACAGTTCACAGGGACATGATAGTAAAATGGGGAAAGGAAAATGAAGCTTTGCCAGACCCTCCTCCACAGTGCCGCAAATGAAGGTCTGGCTAGTCCACACAGCAGGGAGAAAAACGTGCTCTGGTTTATTGGCATTTCTTGGGTGGCGCTAAGCTCCGCACGGAGCCACCGTGCCTCTGCAAAATAGCCTCAGGAAGGAACTTGTTTTGGTGGAACGTGTGAATGTTTAAAAGTAGTTTTAGTCGTGCAACAGAAAACTCAGATTGGACAGATAGTCTAGCTAGCTGTCTGGATTTACCCTGCAGAGATCTGAGGAGCAGTTAACCATAGTCCTCAGAAATCCACCAGTTTAAAATTACAACACAAAGAATGCGGAGAGAAACGACATCGGCTGAAAAGACATGCATTCCCAGAAGTGGAAAGTCAGGGATATAAACTAGGGCTGGTGTGATGGCCAGTTGGATTTAAAGACAACGGCAAAACAGTTTAGGTTTGATAATACACATTTGCACGACTATGGCGGAGCATTTTTTATGCAAACCAAATTTCTGGAATATCAATGTCATGTAAGTTGGTAGCAGATTGATTTTTGTTCTAATCAGGTTTGTTTTAACTGTGTCTTCCCTCTGTCCTTTCTCTCCCCCCCCTCCCCCTCCCACCACTGTCTCTTTCCCCTGAGGAGGATATCGTACTAACTGTTGCACTGGACCTTCTCCACAAGTCAGTGTTAAGGTCAATAGACTCCCTGTGGAAACAATAGAGACTAGAAAACATTGGCTTATTGAGGTGGAACATGACCTGAGGGAGCAATGAGAAGGACAGAAAGGTTTTCACAAACACTAATAATGTGTCTCTCTAGTCTTACACACACACAGATATAAAAAACAAAAAAAAACAAAGGTCAAACTGTGCAGTACAGACCGGGTGTATGTACATTCATTCTCAGCTATATTCCATATTAACTCAGGCAGGTGAAGATGGATTAAAGGATTTTTTTTTTTTTAAATCTTGAAACAACCATTGCAAACTGGCTTCTGCTGCATTTGCCAGGTCGGATTTGGAGACAAACACTGGTAGGCAAACTTCTGTCGTTTTTCAGATCATTTTGTACAGAAATGATTCCTAATACAACAACTTAAGTTTTTAAAATCCTTCCGGATTTCTTCAATCCTTGTGAAAGATACATGCTGCGGATGGATTTTAAGCCGGACTGCTGTAGCATGATTAGTTAGCTCGGTGTCTGTTCCCTTGGTGACAGTTTGTCTCTGCCACAGGCAAGGAACAGTCAGAGAGCTGTCCTCGATCGGTAACCACATTATACTCTCGTCAGGAAGGATTTTCTCCTCCTAATTGAATCGGCTCGACGTGTGGGCTGGCTGCTTCGCTAACTTCACTATCTCCGTCTGCACTTCTTGTCTATATCTTTTCTGATAGTCTTGCTTTTGTTGGTTATGTCACTGTCTCTCCCCTTTCTAATTCGGAGGCGCTTTATTGCTGTAGAATACAGAAACACTTCCTGCCAAAAGGAAAAACAATATAAATAGGATAGGATTCAGTTAGCAAAGAAAGCTTTTGATAGAAGTATCAAATTCATCAGTTTGGATTAACTTATACATTATCTCACGATTGCATATGATTTAAATTACTGCCAATCATTTCCCAGTGTATACCTGAAGAGTTAACATTAATTTGCAAGTTTTCTTTTGCTAAAAAGCTGGAAAGCTGTCAAACATGTTAGCGATACTGTATGAAATTCATCACTGGGATCATTTTGACATTGGAGATTTCAGAAAGGGCTTCACAGCATCCTTCTTTACAGCATCCAGGTTGCTGCTACTAAGTCATCTTTTTAGATCATTTATCTAATTTAGTTGTTTAAAGTTAGTTAAATATAAAATTTTATTTTATGCATTTTACAGCAGTCTTATTTCAGAGATGGTGTACTTATATTACTATAAAATATAGTGCATAAGGACAGACAAATGTTAAAAATTGAATTACATCTTGCAAGATGAAAAGCAAACTCTCCCTTGTAGCTTTTCACTCTTCTTTTTTATCATGCCTACTTGTGCCTACATGGGTCATTTTTTTGGCAGACACAGGTATCTGACAGTTAGACACAATGCAAACACCAAGGACAGTACACAGTACACTGGAAGAAAAAAATCCGTAGAAAAAAAAAGGATAATTTACTGGCAAAAAATTACCATTACCTTTTCCATTAAGTTTACGAAAAAATTTTTTAATCCAAATAGGGAAAATTCTCTAAATTTAGAAGATATCCTCTGTACCTTTAACGGACATTTCTGTTAAAGCTTTAGTGCGTAACTTTTTGATATTAATAAAGGTTACATTCAAACAATTGCCAAATGAGTTACTACAAAGGTAGTTAAGACTATCAGCTCCACACAACTCTCTCTGTATTTCTCAGTATGACTATGTTCAGAAGATTGTGGCGTCCGGTGACTTTCCCGCGCAGAAACTCGAGTGAAGATAATGACCTCTTCTGAAAAGTCCATCATGTTTTTTTAATCCTCCGTGTCCTCCTTGGCTACTAGCAACTGCATGGAGGGGTGGGGGGCTGTGCGCGATCATGGAAGGCTTGTATCATGTGGACACACCGACAGTGTTGTTGTCATTACTTAGAATTCCTCATGGGGGAGACAGAAACTACACACCATAGCTTTAATCCACAGAACGAGGGGAACCTGCTCACAGGAGACTTTCCAAGTAACAAACTCACCCACTCAAATGGATTCAGTAACCTTTTTGTTTTTTTTAAGATTTTTTTTTAGGCATTTTCAGCCTTTATTTTGATAGGACAGCAGATGACACGAAAGGGGAGAGAGAGGGGGGGAATGACATGCAGCAAAGGGCCGCAGGTTGGAGTCAAACCTGGGCCCTCTGCGTCGAGGAGTAAACCCTCTATATATGGGCGCCCGCTCTACCAACTGAGCTATCCGGGAGCCCAGGATTCAGTAACTTGTTAATGAGAGAAGCCAACGTACAGGGGTGAGAGGTTTGAGTGTTATCCTGAAATTTGCATGGAAAAAACTAATTATCTTTAAAATTGCAACGACTGGTATTCTCATGCCATTTCAAACCGCCTGTTTTCATATTTTTATTATGAATTACTTAGCTGCAAAAAACACAGAAGGGAAAACGGGTCAACATTTTTTGGCTTCTTATCTTTCAGTATGGTGCAGAACAATCAGCAGCTGAGCTGTGCACTGGAAATAAAAAAGCCAGTAGCAGCTGGGTTACCCCTGATAGCACACATTAGTGGTAAAAACAGGGAACAAGACTTGCATTCACTGTGGAGCTAAATCAATAATGATCGTTATCTCTTAAAGGTGCAGTAAGTGATTCTGCACGAAAATAGTTGATACTTGAACTCAACTGCCAAACAATAACACACCACCCCAAGATTCACGGACAGAAAACAACTGGCACATTCAGGTGCTGCCCCCGCCCTACCATCAACTGTCGCTGCCTGTTGCTGATTGGCTGGAACAAAGTTTTGTGGCTCTTGCACTCCTTTCTGTTTGTTTCCCATTTCCACAGCCAGGGATTTTGTTTTTAACACTGACAGAAAATAGAGAGCTAGGTGACCGTGAGGAAATATTCACTGATTTTGACAAAAAGTGTATTGGATTAACATCACTTACTATACCTTTAACCCTTGCATGGTGTTCGGGGTCTGTAGGATCTGTTTTCAATGTTTGCTAAAAGACAATTGATGCTATTTATTATTTCTTCTAACTCAAAGTCATTGGCCTTGGCTCATTTTCTGTGAAGAACATAAAAAATAACTTCTTTTCAATGACTCCACACGGTACACCCCCCCACTATTACATATGAGGTGTTCGAGTCTGCTGGACCCGAGTGTATTTAAATGAAGGTGCTATGAAACTATGTTGTCTTTCTAAACCTGCTATTCCCACACAAAGTTACAAAATTGTTACATTTCAAGCACTTCCACCTGTTCTGATTAAGTTCTAAGAAATAAGCACCAATAATGATCAAAATTCTTTCTTTTCTATAATTGAATTTCCTTATTTTCTCACAAAAAATGAAAATGATCATATGATCATAAATGTGATCTCCCAGGGGTAAATGGCAAATATGAACCATAAATGATGTATATATCATTGGTAATTGAGCTAAAATAAACATCTGTTAAGTATTTTTACATAAACTGTTATGGCTGTATTGATTTAAAAGCCTAGTAATGTGGTGTGTCCACCAGACCTGGGAACATTGGCTGTGGAACAAAAATATGAACACCACAATGGTTAAGCATAGGCGTAATTTACATGGGGATGGGGGGGAGGGGTTACAACCCCTCCCAATAATCAAAAATGGCCAGTGCAACCCACCCCAAAAACCTATTATAACTTTCTTAACATAAATAAAGACATTTGCACCATAAATTGTTGCAGAACAAAATCACCAGAATGCAGAAAATGAAGTGTTTGACACACACAATTTCAATTCAGCTCAAAAGTGGAGATCTCAACCCTCCCAATGTTGAACCCAAAGTTATGCCCTTACCTTTAAGGGTTAAACATCTTTAGGCATGTATTTATGGCCATAAATGAAACGTACATCTCTGGGAACCACAGCACAATATACGACTTTATGCTGTAAAACAGTGCTGCCCTGGATGATGTGTGTTTCTCTGAGGATCCTGCAAGGTTGTGTGCCAATGGGAGTGAATAGAGTCCGAATCCAAAACATGCTGCCAAAGCAAATTGAAGCTGAAATCCAAGCCGTAAATCTAGAACTGAAGTTCACTCCGTAGAACTTCAGCAAAAGTTCATTCCCGGTTGAATGTTGAGGAATATATGTATTTATTCATCATTATTTTATTGTGCGGTATTATTCCTGGTAGTCTGTGTATATGTTCATGAATATTTATCAGTGTATGTGTGTTCATATGCTGGTCTGCGCATGGGTCTCAGTGTTGCTCCCTGCACTCAGCTCTCTGACTTGTTTGTGACTCATTTTGAACACGGAAAGGAATAGCGTTTGATTTCTCAGTTTCTTGCTGGAGCGCTCCTGCTGGCCGGCAGTTTACAGCTTCACATCGATGGTCAATGAAAAGCTGAACAACATGAAGAAGCCCAATCAGATTAAATTCACAGAGCGGGTGGTTGTTTGATTGCTCTGAGATGCCTGAACAAGCACACTTTTTATTTGCAGTTTTGACATGACTTACATCAGTGACATTTTAAGGTTTTTGGACAAGCCTGCATTCGCACAGATGTGTCCAAAATTCAAAAACCATAGATAACAAATAATGTGTCAATAAAGTGTGGTTTCATCTATTTGTTGCCCACATATGATTTTATATCCAAGCTTATAGTTAATGCATGCTTCAATAAAACCCTGTAGTCCAAGTTATTGTTACGAATTTTACCGAGACTTAAACTCTACTGCAGAGATATCCAACAGGGGGTCGGGGTCCCTAGGGGGGTCCTCAGAGTTAGTGCATGGCAGCCGCCAAATTATGTTTACAAAATAATTTTTCAAAACCTTCTTTTTAATCTTAGAAATTCAGAAGCTTTTCTCAAAATATTAACCTTCTCTCCCAGGTCCGTAACATTATTCTTTTTTTCTACAATGGCCTTAGAATGCTGTCGGAGCAGAAGCAACATACGTTTGCCAACATCAGAAATAAAGTTTCTGATCTTTCTAGAGTGGTTGACTGGTCTGGCCCACTTGAGATCAAATTAGGGGTATGTGGTCTATGAACTGAAATGAGTTTGACACCTCTGCTTTAGAATTTTTTAATGCCAGAGTATTTCTGCACTGTGGAATTTATACTTTTTTTTTAAGAAAAAGGATCTGAGCACTTCCACTGTACCACTGTACGTACTCATTACTGACATGTGAAGTGATGTGACATTAGTGAGATGAGGTCTCACAGAGGATTCATACCTGGTCTTTTCATGAATTATTGGTGAGTTCTTTTTTTTTCCTTAAAAACTGCAAATCTCATCAGAGCGTTCCTCAAGATTAATGGCCACGCACTGAAAGTAGACAGGTGAGGCATATAGTGATGAATTCTGTTTTCATAAGAAAATAGTTATTTTATTTTATTCACCTTTAAGGCCATTTCATTATTCAAACCAACACACTGTCTGTGATGTTTCTTGGATACCAATGTATCAGAGAGACAGTGAAGGATTACACAACTATCATTTATTACTTTACACAAATAATGACGTGGCTAACCCTAACCCTTTTATTTATTTGATCCAAAAATCTAAACCCAGACTACATCTTCTGAGGCTCCAACATCTCCACCTATTGAGAATTTTTTTTACTCCTGCAGCTTGTCATGTGTCACAGCAAGAGTCACATGGCTGGAGACTAAACTGAATGCAGAATTGGGACAATCAACATTTGCATATTTTAACACTCAGGAGATAATGTTGCTTTTCTTTTTTTATCGGTGCCAGAAAATAAAAATGTAAACAGCAACTCATTCAACATTAAATGTTTTAGAAATGGCATGTTACAATACTTTCACTCCCTTGGAGCTGTCATCAAAGTGTTTCAGCTTGATGTCTAGTTTGAAGAATTGCCAGTTCAGTGCCACTGACATCAGACAAATCCTATTTCTGCACACTGACGCTCCCAAAAGGATGGAGCATTTTAATTTAAATTACCTGACCTTTCCTCTGGATCTGCTTTTGAGAAGTAAAAAAAACAAAAAAAAAACAGTATGTTGTTTGCTGTGAGGAACATGTCTGCCTATGTGTGCCATGGTTTTACGAGTTGGACGCATCCAGCCGCATATTTTCAGCTATCCATCAAGCTAAGAGATCTGCTTCCATTTTAATCACTGCAGCAGCTGTGTAACAGCTTTGATTTATGTGCTTATAACTGGGAATTTGGGAAGCCTGTTCTTGTGCATGTGCTAATTTTCTTTCCACTTTTCTTTCATATAAAACTGCAAGACAGTATAACTAAATAATGCACTCTTGCATGAAAAAAAGAGTTGCGTGGCATCCAGGGGGCCTAAAGATTTAAGATGAAAAAATCAATATGAATACAATTAATCAAAACCAATAGAATAAAGCTTATAATGAAAAGTAATACTGGTTGCAGCCCTCAGCATGAGATGAACAATCTTTTTTTTCATT
Organism: Perca flavescens; assembly: GCF_004354835.1. NCBI lineage: Eukaryota > Metazoa > Chordata > Actinopteri > Perciformes > Percidae > Perca > Perca flavescens. The sequence goes on along the minus strand of NC_041340.1, from coordinate 5,946,818 downwards.
AGGGCCAAGGAACAAAAATAAATAACATTTTTAATAATAACAATATAGTGTGAGACAAAGCTGAGTTAGTGTGTAATGCTCCTTCCATAGCTTTGTGCATGTGCTAATTTTCTTCCCACTTTCTTCCATATAAAACTGCAGGACAGTATAACCAAACAATGCACTCCTTTGTGAAAAAAAGGTGACCTAAAGATTTAAAGCTATAGTGCGTATAGTTTCTATCTCCCCCATGAGGAATTCTAATTAATGACAGCAAAACTGTCGGCGCGTCCATATGAAAGATATGAAAACAGGCGGTTTGAAATGGCGTGAGAATACCAGTCGTTGCAATTTTAAAGAGAATTCGTTTTTTCCATGCAAATTTCAGGATAACACTCAAACCTCTCACCCCTTTACGTTGGCTTCTCTCATTAACAAGTTACTGAATCCATTTGAGTGGGTGAGTTTGTTACTTGGAAAGTCTCCTCTGAGCAGGTTCCCCTCGTTCTGTGGATTAAAGCTATAGTGCGTAGTTTCTATCTCCCCCATGAGGAATTAGAAGTAATGACAACAACTCTGTCGGTGTGTCCACATGATACAAGCCTTCCGTGATTGCGCACAACCCCCCCACCCCTCCTCCATGCAGTTGCTAGTAGCCAAGGAGGACACGGAGGATTAAAAAAACATGATGGACGGACTCTTCAGAAGAGGTCATTATTTTCACTCCAGTTTCTGCGCGGGAAAGTTGCCGGACAACACAATCTTCTGAACATAGTCACACTGAGAAATCCAGAGAGAGTTGTGTGGAGCTGATAGTCTTAATTAGCTTTGTAGCAACTCATTTGGCAATGGCTTTAATGTAATGTGGACATTCATTAATATCAAAAAGTTACACACTAAAGCTTTAAGATGAAAAACTCAATATCAATAAAATCAATAAAAATCAATACAGTAAAGCTACTAATGAAAAGAAATACTGGTTGCAGCCTTCAGCATGAGTTAACAAGTTTTTTTTCTCATTAGGTCCACAAAGAGCAACATCAGAAATGTTAAATAACAATACAGTATGAGACAAAGCTGAGGTGGTGTGTAATGCTCCGTCCAATAGCACAGAGTATCTCTGCTAAGAAGAAGCCTTTTGTCTGCCTTATCTTAAAGAGTTGTTCTTTCTGAACGGCGGTGGTAATCTTCCTGAGTGCCTCCAAGTCATCAGTGTTTGGCTTACAAAAGAAGAAACGGAGAAAGAGAGAGTTTGGATTAATTCTGCGAGGCGAACTGACGCGCTTGCTGATACAAAGTCAAAAAGAAAGTCAACACCAGGATTATCAACATCTTTGTAATCTTTAATTAGCCTTCATCAGAACTGTCACATAGAAACAGAAAAAAGTCATACACATTTCAGCTCCCTGAAAGAGAAGCCTTTTAAGTCTGTTTAATACATGAAAATACCCATTTTCTTCTGTCAAAATAAATACTGAGAGTTTTTATAAAAGTTTTTTTTTTTCTTTATATACACATTCATGCTGTAAGCTGCAAAACATAAATGAATAAATAAAAAATAAAAAAGAGATGAAATGGATACAGAGAATGACATGGAGTACAACTCAGGAAGTTGCACAAATGGCAGCCATTGTGGAAATTCTGTTTTTTTGCACCACATTTATAATGGTAGAATAATCAGGTCCAAACTTGCCCCGTATCCTGCAAATCCAAGCAGAAGATACCAAACTATTACTTGAAATGTGTCACAAAGAAAGACTTACGCAGTGGCTGCATGAGAACGTATGCAACTGACGTCGAAAAAAAGGCAGGTAAGATGGTAAAAACATGTCCAATGGACATTTTCCTTTTGCAAATAAAAAAAAGGCAAAGAGGCTGTGCTGAGAACTTCAGTACCAAATATTACCTGTGCGGTTACATGAAGTGTATAATCCAGCATTATGTGCTCAAATGAATGGAACCAGAAAGTTGGCGATTATTATGGATAAACTTTTGCTCACCGGAGTTTTTGTATTTGCAGAAATATTGAATCACCAACGACAGGAATAGTTTCCCAAAAAAACAACAACAACTACACACACATTATTTTGGAAATCAATTTGACATACACACTGCATCATGGGATATTTTGGCGGCAAAAGGTTATTAAAGGCTACCGATTCTGCTTAAGTTAAAGAGGAAAAGAATGGATTCTCAATGGAATTGAATAGCTTAATTACCTTCCATCCTGCTGATTTCTCCAACAATGCAACCCTCACCAATCACCAATAGTGGATGATTTACATATTGCATTTAGTTCTGTTTTTGTGGCAGTGCTGCTTTTCTGACTCTAAACCATTCTTCTGCTTTGTATAAATGAACAAGAATTCTGCAAACTCTTTTAGTTGACCACAGCTCACCCCCAGCACTCTAAGCCTGAAGGTTTTAGCGCTAACTTTGTGTATTGCGTCCCACTGATAAGCAACAAGAGGCTCGAAAATCCCACTAATGAGTTTGAGGACTGGCAATGGATTTCACAAAAATTGAATTCAAATTTCTTCACAGGTGGACAGATACTCTAACCGTTTCTTTGAACAAGTGAAAAGAAAAACAGAGATTTCTAACTTGAAAGTCGCAGCAAGGTTTTCATTTTCTCACTTTCTCCCTGAAATAGCTACAAGACCGAGTGAATCTCAGATGGTTCCTAACTCGAGCGTACTCAGATTGATGAATCTCGTGACGTGTTTGCTACCATCTCCAAAAATGGTCTTCCTTTCACTTTTTGGCTCAATAAATTCCATGAAAGTAGGCGAGATTGACAGATTGACTTTCCTAATTCTAGACTGAGCTTCCCACACAGTGCGTGCACGCACACACACACACACACACACACACACACACACACACACGCACAAACATCTCCACAAGAATGGACATACACACTGCCTGACATTAAGCTTACACGGATGTCATGGAAACTGCAGCTGTGGAGGTGGGCGGCTATTGAACAGCAAAGCAACGAGAAAATAGGCAGAATATAAAAAAACAGAAAAATGCATGACAGTCAAAGCCACAAAGCCTGTCTCCTGTTATACTTACGGAAAAACAACAAACATGTTTGTTTGAAATGAAAATTGTGGGTTTAAGGATGCTGAATACATGAGTGTGATTGCTTTTAAAAAAAGGCTGAATTTGCAACCTCTTAGGGCTGCAAACGTCTGCGTGGAGCAGTTTTATTTAGATTATAATCTTTGTTTACAGATGTTTGTGGCCTCACTCTGCAGCAAGAGGTCACGTTAGCGTAAAGTCCTTCACGAGGACACAGTCATTGCCACCAGAGTGCATAATGAAAGAAACGTTCTGACTCTTATTACTAACTAATTTTGATCTCCATTTACACAACATTTACACAATTTTGGAAATCCAAAATCATCAGGAAGTAAAGGCCAATTTTCTCTGAGAGCAAAACATATTAGGACAACTCTGGTGAATCTAACTGATAAAGCAAGTTAACCATATAAGTCAAAGGGAAATGAGAAATTCTTATTTCACTATATTATGTCACAATTTTAGGCTTTTGAAATTTAACATGAAAAATAATGTTATTTTATAAGGAAGAAGAAACGCTATTACAGATTTTACAATCTCAACTCTTGCTTTTTCATCACATACTGTAAAACTTTTTCCTCCATTACGGGAAACGTTTAAAAATGTTCACTGAAAAATTAGAGGGGGAACAGATAGGTAACTGATCCAGTGAGCAGAGTTAAATTTAGCTCTTGGTTAGCTCTACAACATTTTGACATATATTGGAATTATATAATATTAAAATTCACCTCAAAAAAACATCCACGAGCTGTTTTTTTGGAAGGGATTATTGAACCTTTAAGGAAGTACACTATTTGGGCTTAATAAACTCCTAACATATCTCAGACTACGCTAAATTGATCCTTCCTTAAATCACAAAAAAAAGTGCTTGTGCTTCAGTCACGGAGAGGTCACAGTTTGAAAAGAGACTGTTTCGGAAAAAGAAACAATCAAAAACAAAGTAATGTATAGCTGTATAACTTGTTTAAGAAAATAATAAACATTTCCCATTTTCTGTCTGTTGTTGTTTGATGCTGTAAAATGAATTTGTACTGCAAAAAAAATTTAACAATACTGAAGCAGCCACTAACGTTCAGCATACAGAAGAACCTTTTATGAGTTTTTCACGAGTCAAGCAGTTTTATTAACCTATTCTGTCATACTGAGCATTTTAGACGTGTTAACAACTGAGAAGCTAAGCTTCAGCTCTCTTCCAAGAGCACTGAGGTGAGGAACACCTTCTGAATCAATGAAAATGAAATTACTTGAAATTGCAAGGAATTATGGGCAGAAGGGAAAATATTTTTGACATCTGATATAGCTAACCGTTTGCCAGGCTTGGAAAGTCGAGCGTAACGTCGTGAACTCAGGGCTAACTACCGTCTGGGATCATATAAGTGTGTTTTTATCAAGCAGTGTAAAAACCAGGTGAACAGCAGTTTGTTTGAATACATCATGTCTCGATGTCTCCCTTGGCGGGATGTCGGGCTACCAGAAAGTGTCCTTGAGTAAAACACTGAATCCCCATGGGCTGGAAAGTAATTCTCCATCCCACATATGTATTCAGCAAAGAGTATCAAACACCCCACTAGTGCTTTAAAAGCAGTCTGTTAAGAAACCGCTTCCTCCTTCAGACAGGCTGTGGTCTGAATTCCAATTTTCATAGCACTAAAATGTTTAAAAATGTCTATAGAAACTTTTCGAACCACTCCAGCAGCATATTCCACTTTTCTGTTATTGATACATAGCCAGACACCTCAGCAGAACCTGTCTTTCACCAAATCACTCTTTGGAAGCATACAGATGGGCTGCAGAGAGTGGATGTTTTGAGACAATTATGTGGACATTTTAATACTTTAAATCACCATTTTAATCCATTTTAGCCAACATAATCCAAGTTGATTAATGAAACTACAAACTTCTTTCAGCAGCTCAGAATGTGAATAATACTCAAAATAGATTTTGGATAAAGTGTCTTTCAAAATCTCCGAGGCGACCCACTCCAATTGCACCTGACTGCAGTATGCAGATGGGGGTTGGGCTAAATGTGGGCGGAGCTAAACGTTTGACTCCGCATGGGCGCCATCTGGTGGCGGAAATCAGACAGCACAATTGTCAATGCAGCACCTACGGACAGCGATTATAAAATAATATAATATATATATATATATATATATATATATATATATATATATATATATATAGGACGCGAATTGCGGGAAACAAGCCCCAATCTCTGGAGGATGTGAATCGCGGGAGCCCCAGTCTCTGGAGGATGTGAATCGCGGGAGCCCCAGTCTCTGGAGGATGCGAATCGCCGGAGCCCCAGTCTCTGGAGGATGTGAATTGCGGGAGCCCCAGTCTCTGGAGAATGCGAATCGCGGGAGCCCCAGTCTCTGGAGGATGCGAATTGTGGGAGCCCCAGTCTCTGGAGGATGCGAATCGTGGGAGCCCCAGTCTCTGGAGGATGCGAATCGCGGGAGCCCCAGTCTCTGGAGGATGCGAATCGCGGGAGCCCCAGTCTCTGGAGGATGCGAATTGCGGGAGCCCCAGTCTCTGGAGGATGCGAATCGCGGCAAACGAGCCCCGGTCTCTGGGGGACATGAGACAGCAATGGACGGTTGGGTGAAGGAAAACAACAATGTGGAAAGCAAACGTGACTCGCGGGAAATAAGCTACGGTCTCTGGGGTGGAAGCATGGATGTATTAAGCATAGTCAGTATGGTATTAAGAGGTGAAAGTCCTGTATTTTTCCCTCAGACACACATTCTTCCCCTTCGGTTGCTATTGGGCAAGTGGGCGGAGTCAAACATTTAGCTCCACCCACGTTGAGCCACTCCTCGATCTGCATACTGCACCCAATCTGGCAAACTTGCACAATGTAATGTAATGGACAATTCCAACCTGTAGGGGGACCGAAGCGGGAAAATTACATAGTGTTGCTTTTAGTAAAGTGTGTCCTTAATGCTGATTCTCTGGTCTTATAAAATTGCATCTTATGGCTAAAAATGTGGAGATTTCACCATCTGCAATGTGCAATGTTGTAACATGATGGTAAAGAAATGAAGTGAACTGAACTATACAGCATGTCTGATGGCTTGACTGAGCAGCTGGCCCTCCTCTCACTCTCTCTCGGATCTGTGATGTCTGAGGCTCATCTTTATGTATCTGGAGTAACATGAGAGCTGGTGTCATTTTTGAGTTTTAGATTGGACATTTCCTCTGAACTCTGACTTGCTAAGTCCAGCTCAATTGGCTCGTCTCAGCAGGGATTTGTAATTACCTTGCCCACCCAGTGTTTCTAGTCAAGAGCTTTTTGGCTTTTCTTTGTGCCAGTGGATCAGTGCTCAACGGTGTTTTCATCTGATTAACTGCTTTGAGAGGGCTGCCTTTGCTCCTACACTATGCAACTCTTCTTTTTCCACGTTTGTATCTTGTGAATAACCCCACTAATAATGCCCAAAATGATACCAAACTTCTGCACTAGTACAAATAGGAAAAATAACAAAAATATGTATTAATTTAATTATTAAATAAGGTAATATCTCCAAACTTACCTCAATTATAACTTAAAAAAAAAGTTAAATTAATGAATATTTTTGTTGTATCTCTTTTTGGTGTTGTAATTTGTAGACGGCCCTAAGCACTCGTCTTACGGCCCAGCAACAGCAGCAACAGCAGAGAGCAGAAGCCAACAGGCAAGTGTTCATAAACTTCTGGTGTACTTACAAACGTTTTATGATTGCATAACCTATTTGTACTAGTGTAGAAGTTTGGTATCATTTCGGGCATTATTAGTGGGGTCATTTATGAGATACAAACGTGGGTCCATTAGCCCCTGTGCTAAGCTATTCAGCTGATAACGCTAACTCTCCCAATGTTTGACCCAGGTGAAAAAAGCTTCAGGGGGGTTGTTTGGCTCGAGGTCATGGTGCAAAGGACCCTAGGGTGAAATTCTCCAAACCATCACTTTAAGACACAGCAGCTTGCCCAGCCATATAAAGCACCTTTCCTGGCGTGGACTCACTGATAGTTTGATCGGAACCATCTCCGTGCGGCCTACAGCTGGAGAGATAGTCTCTTCACTCAGAGAACCAAGGTTACAAAGTAACCGAGCGTTCTTGTGCCTGCTTTGGCTCTGGGAGACACAATGTTTACTTTAACTATCTGTCTATATGCTTTAAAATAATTAACAATTCTTGGTTGAGATAATCAATTTGCTTTATTTTTAAGAATGTTTAACACCCTAAGAAAATTGGTGAATTCTCTGATACCCATAAAGTCCTCAAGTTTAGCTCTATGTATGATCCATGAAAATTTGTGTCGCAATGGGTATTACTAAAAAAAGGTTATTTGGGGTCTCTCTATCAAATCTTAACATCTATAAACACATCTTTTCAAATCATATTAACTCTCTTTTTAAGGCCCTGACACACCATGGAGACCGTTGGCTGTTGGTCCAAGTTGTGCTGAAAGTGAGTGACCTAGTTTTTGCAGTGGGTCCCGCAGCGTGGCGAGGCGTCAGCTTTTGTCTACCTTTTTTGCCCGATTTGGTGTTGGCTTAATAGCCAATCCATCTGATTTGTTGTTCAGCTTGAAAAACAGTAGTGAGGAAAGCAAACCAAGGACTGTGAGAGCACACACAGAAGGCTCTTCTCATTTTCCATCCCATCTGATCAATCCAATACACATGGAGATGTCAAAACTGGCCAAAAATTAGGTTTGAATGTTCCTTCTAGAAAACACAAGGTTTGAATGATTGGAATATCTATTTTTGCACATTATGTCCATAAGATGGCAAATGTAGTATGTACAACAAGCTACATAACTAGATGTCCAGGTATATTTATTTCAACATAAAAATTTCTTTTAAAAGATTGACATATACCGACATATATAACTTCATGTTTCATTCACTCCCTTTTGTCACATAAAAAGGAAAGCACATCTATCGCCAGAGTGACAATTTTGTCTGGCTGATTTTCTCTGCGGCATGAAGGCATGTTGGGTGGGTGGAAGTAGCAAGCTGACGTTAGCTAACTAACTAAGGTTAGCTAACATTTCCGATTCAGGCAAACACTGTTTATTTGTGGGTATCATAGCAATGTTTGTATCTGGTTTCCCTTTTCTAATGACGATTACCGCCCCCTGCTGGCATGGAGAGTTATTTCCTCTACCGCAGGCACAGAACGTACGTGGTAGTTGTGTTCAAGTGCAAACTTTTTGCCAAGACAAAGGTGACGTGAGGCAAAGTGAGGCGACATGAGGCGACGCCACAGTTGGCCTTCATCCCCACTAGTTCTTGGCCATCTGCTTGGTGGGTCAGGGCCTTTAGATCTGGTTTGGTCTCCACCAACTCCTTAGAAAATGGTCAGGATCAAGATGCTTCGTCTATTTGCTGTTAGCTGCTAGGCAGGAGCTTTACTTTTGGTTTATTAGAGCATGTTTACTGAACACAGCTGCTTGTGAGCACTGAGACCACTCACCCAAATAGTAAATGTGCTGTAATAACAAAATAATGAGCTAAACAGGCTACAAAACTTTTCAGAGCTAATTACCTTCACCTAGGAGTACTCGCCCGATCTTCATGAAACTTGGTGGCAGCGTGTAGCACGGGCCAAGGAAGAACACATTACATTTTGGAGCTGGTCCGAATCACGGAGCGGATACAAATTATTTTTCATTTTCTTTTAACAATAGGGGAGATAGGGCATGTGGCCTTGGTGGAGGTTTCTGCGCTCTTGAGCGCCTTTCTAATTCTCTATGGGTTCGTCACTGGGAGTGAGCCCTTCACATTATACAGAGTCATTGATTCATAATTAATACAAAAATAGTGATTAGGGTTAGCAAACAGGGGTTGCCACTATGCAGCCTCCCCTCATGCACTATCCTTTCTCCATTCCTACAATATCCCTTCAATATTCAGTTTTTCATGTATTCAAGTGGCAGCAGCATTACTAACTGTGTGGCGAGTAACTGGTGACTAATCATTTGGTGAGATTCACCCTATCTGGGACTAGCCTTTTGGATGAACGAAGTACTGGAGCACTCAAAGAGGGCAGGAAATGAACTATAACTTAGATTATTTTTTTTTTAAAGTAGCAGGTTCATTATGCGTACAGGAAAAACAGTTGGCTTTTGTGTTCTCCGTTACCATGAATATGAACAGATGGAAACATTTCTGGTACATTCTTTAACATGGACTCATGGCATGTTGAGATGGAGCAGAACTTTGTAGACATGTACTGTACATACACACTCAGAAGCACGCTTGTATGAAAACATACATTATCAGCATGGAAACACATACATACGCACACAGACTGCAGAAAACTGCAAATGTAATCACACACACACACACACACACACACACACACACACACACACACACACACACACACACACATCATAACAATGCACGTATTGCTCCAACATCATCACAACGCCTGAATCATTCATGAGCAGCTTTTATGCGTTGTGATCCTTTGACTTCTTATTGCGAGAAAAACAATGATTCAGACGGGGCCTTAAGGAGTGATGAACACGGAGTGTGAGCTAGCAGCCTCTATAATAATGCACTTTGACAGTTCAGGTCAGGGATTTAACGCAGCCTTGCAAACACATGTTCCTTTCAGCTCAGTGAGGATTTAGAAAAGCTGAAAAACTTTGACCTGGGAGACATTAAGGTTCTTTAGTTTTGTGTCAAGGCTCAAACACGTGATGTTTAGCAAAGGAAATGTTCTAAACGCTGGCTCTTTTCGTGAAAAAAAAAACACTTGTTTCGAAAGCTTATTAGTCTCTACCGCCAATCTTTCTGATTTTGTGCTGGAAAACAACAGGGAGCATCTTATAATAATCACAATAATGTCCTTTTTATGTAATATCAAATAGCTTTGGCAACATAATTTCACTTCCACGACTCCCAGTCATTCATTAATCACATCTCGTGCTGTGAAATTCTCCTACACATTCCACCGAAGCTGCCGGTTCTGCACATGACAAGCTGGACTTCACAGCTAGCTACCAGCGGGCCTGCTGATTGGATCGCCGTCGCAATCTGGCTCTGATTCAGTTCAACTGGGACAGCTCAGTCTCTGAGGGCCAGCGGATGGGAGCATGACTGAGAACTGGGTTTGTTCCAGTCCACTAGTTTCAGCTGAACTTTAAAACCAGATGCACCCTTCGCAATGTCACATTCCTCGCGTAGATCCCTAAAGTCCCATTGGGGCTTGTTTTATTTATGTATTATTTCTCTTGGAGATCTGCTGAGTTTGTGGCATCTGCATTGAATTTGTGAAGGCTGCGGTGCGTTTCCAGCGTCTCTGTGGTGACGGTGTTCGAGCCGAGGTTGTTGGAGATGTGACTGAGGAGTCGTTGTTGGTCACAAGCAGGACTCGTGGTACTCTGTGGCGGTGTGCAGAGACTTTATCTTCTGCTCCGTGTGGTCGCTGTTCGAAAGGACAGAATACCTGAGAGAGAAAACAGAGGACAAAAACTATAATGAAAATAATTGTTAGCCTGTGAAGTCCTAATGACACGTTTAAAAAAGAATATATATGAATACTGCATAACAAATGTTATCGATTTGAATGGCCATTTCCTGTATTTCTACATACATTTAGGGATTATGTAGATACAAAATCCAGTGTTGTGGCTGTAAGCAGTCCAACAAAGTGCCGCAGCGAGGGACTTAACACTGAGAGATGCATAAACCCACTGTGACGTGCTCGAGACTGTATTGTGATGATTTATTCCTCCACACATAAAATACAATTAGCACTGCAGTTACCAAATGTAAAGTTACTTTTTGTGTAAAAATAAGTGCATTAGTGCGGCTGTCAACAGAAAGTGTTGGCTCCCAGGCTCACCCCCTCTCTCTCCAGTCCTTCCAGTTTTTGTTGCGGGCAAAAATCTTTGATTATGCGGCACATTTTCTTAAAAAATGCGATGGAATATGCGGGATATTTATGCAATTTTATGCAATTTAATGCAATTTAATGCAATTTTATGCAATGAAATTGCGGGAACTTGCAAAAATTGCGGAAACTTGCAAAAACTGCGGTTTGATGAAAAAAAGGAAAAAAATGTGATTCGATGACGTAATTACGTCACTTCATGCCACGTTCCCATGGCAACAGGGGAAAATGGCTGCTCTTGTGTGAAGTAAACGCAACATTTTTCAACTTTCTGCTAAGATATATGTGTCTTTTTTTGCAACAAAAATGCGGGGATTATGAAATCATGCAAGCCCCGCATATTTTGCGCGGAAATCAGAAATGTATGCGCCGAAAGTGCGGTGTATTTGAACAAATGCGGCCCCCGCATTAATATGCGGACTTTGGCTGATTATGCATTGAATCATGCGATCGCATAATCGCGTTTTTCTGGAGGGACTGTCGGTCAAAGCCCAAAAACCCAGGTGAACAGGTGAAGCAAACAAATGTGTTATCACTTCCACTCAAACCGCGATGAAAATGCCCACCACTTACAACATAAGTGCACAACATAACAATCAACAAATAACACAAATGAGACCATCAATAACATACAATATGTAGAATATATGGAAAAAGATGTTACTTTCTTTATTGTTTAAAATAGGAGCCGATCTTATCAATGCTGCAGACATTTGATTTTGCACAGTAAGAACCAGTTACTGCATCAAAACATAAAGCTCTCGTATGTTTCAAACAAATATATTTAGGCCTTTACGTAGGCCACAGGCATCACAGTAGCTGTATATGGTCTCACCAAAGAAAAAAAATCATAGTAATAAGCCCCCAAACGTTTGACACAGTCAAACTGCAATAGAAATAAATTAAACGTCTAAACTTTGTTATCATGTTCTCTGCTGCTTTAAAGCCACCACCCAACTTTTGTCAAAATATATAGAGGTGATAAGAGGCTGCTGTTGCAGTCTGAAAGGGTGTTGTGGGATACTGCAAAGTAGAAAAGTAGCACTTCATTCTTAAAAAGCCAAGGTTTTCCAAACCACATGAGCTGGAGCCGACATTTATTTATTCCGTAGATTGAGATCCTTTGGAGCTAGTAGCCAAATGATTTATTTGTTTTTCTCATCAGTAATTCAGAGTATCATGCTCTATTGTAGCACTGCTTGGCTGATTAGCTTATCAGTTAAAAAGAAAACAAAGCTATTTGATCAAATTCAAATTTGTTCAAAGATTATAGGACTACCTGTAGCACACTTCTTTCAGGAGGCTCACAATAACAGTATGCTCAGACTGGCCAGGAACATTTCAAAGGACTCCTCACATGTTTTGCACAGAGAATATCAGCTTCTGCCTTCAAACAGACGCTTTAGAATTCATTCTTTGAATCGCAACAGACTTAAAAAAACTCTTTCATACATCACTCTATCCTCTTGTTAAACCAGCTACATTAAATCCAGTGCAATATTTATTCAGGGTTACAAGTCTCCAAGACCTTTTCTGTGTGTATGTTGATGTAATTTTCTGTATGTTATGTATGCTTTGTTTCCTTACTTGGGTGTTTATGTCATTTGTGGTAATGTATGTCCTTTGGTGTTATTCGTCTTATGTATGTCTGTCTGTGTCATCCTTATATGAGCTACCCGGGGATGCAAAAAGAATTTCAGCCCTGGTTGACAATAAAGGTTGTATCGTATGCATCGTATGTATGTTTACCACTGTTACCCAGACTGAACTTTAACAGTAGAATAAGCTTATATTCCAACATTACAGTCAGTATCAGACCTGGTGCCCTCATCTAGTGGATTCACTGCCAAACAGTTCAGACATGATAGTGCTTTGTAAATGCATAACACGCTTAGTCAAAGCCTCCTAACAGCCTCCTGATGGAAAGTGAGTCATTCCTCAGTGTAGTCTGATCTCTGCGTACTGGAAACGTGATCACCCAGTCTTTGTAACAGGAGGGCGATCGGGAGAAGCTGTCAAAGCTGACTTTGTGACGAGACATTGGTGGTACAGGAAAGAGCGACAGTAAACCGGACAGAGGAGGCAGAGATGCCTCAATGGTTAACACACACCACAGCTGGATCCACGCTCGCTTAATGTGTTCAAAATCGAAATGCATGCCGAGTAGAACTACAGATGTTCTCGGAAATGATCCTGTCTTGAATCGTAATCTGTCTCTTTTTTTTTTTTTTTTTTTTTTTTACAATGTGATGAAAGTCTAAAGGGGTGTTTGTCAAAACCAATCTTTTCATTTAATGGTTGTTGTATGGTTTAGTAATTTAAAGATACAGCGAGACATATTTGAGTCTAACAGTAAAACAATTTTTAATTGATAGATCGGCAAAAGGATGATGATCTGCAAAGAATCCAGGTGTGCAAAGCTTGTCACGTCATAGCCAAGAAGACTCAAGGCTGTAAACACTGCCAAAGGTGCTTCAACCAAGTACTGAGTTATGGGTCTGAATACTTATTACTGTCCATATTTCAGTATCTTTCTTTTTAATACATTTGCAAACATTTCTAAAATGCTGTTTTCATGTTGTTATTATGGGGTATTGATTATAGATTGATAAGGCTCCAACATAACAACTTTATTGAAAAATAAAGTGAAGGGGTCTGAATACTTTCGGAATCCCCATCCCCACTACATCACCATGACTTTGAACAAGATAAGCAGCTTAGAAAATTGAGAAATATATGGAGCAAAATAAATATAATATCAGGAGATGAGTCAGTACGCTACGCTAATTTACGAGATAAGCCATTCCAAATTGACAAATACATATTGTCACTGCAATAAAAACTATGTATCTCCAAAAGTTGTTGAAGGATTAAGTTGTTTTCTTTTCATGGGTTGACAAAAATCTACTTCTTCAGACAAATAATCCATTTAAAATAGGATGCATTGCTTTGGAGTATGTCCAAAGGATTTGCAACAAAGATTAATAAGGTACATGGCTAGAGACGCATGGCTTTCACAGGACAGTGATAATATACAGTTAAATAAAAGTCAATTTTGCCATTACTGAAAATCACAATTGACTGAAATGACAAACACATTTTTCTCTGCTACGAGTTAGGCCAGAGCTACATTTAGCAAAACTCAATGATGAAAAGAAATCATTTTTATGCCGTATGTATTTGTTCAAGCAAGCAATTCTAATCTGACAAAAGAAGCATTCAGCAGAAAGGACATGAAGGGATGAAAGGATGAAGTTGACACAGAGACTAATTACATGCCCAAAATATACTGTAACTGTAATTAGTTCAGGCAAACAATCTTGCACAAACACATTTCAATGTGACATTAGTGCACAATAACAGCCAACACAGCTCTATTAAGAGCTAGAAGCACATTTGTTAAAGTCAACAGAAATTCATTCGGAAGGTGTAATGGGTCTCATTTGTCTACAGCCTATAGGCTTCACTGCAATTGAATGAGAAGAATGAATGTCTGTTGTACACATGCAGGTATTCACGGATGCATGTGTGTATGTGGATATGTACAGTGAATGATTATGTACATTTTGTGTAGACACATCTGTGTATATGTACAAATGTACGTGTGTGTGTGTGTGTGTGTGCACCACAGAGGCCTCACCGCGGGCTAAAACCATTACGAGCTGTTTACACAAACACCCTGACCAAAGACACTTCCTGCTGCCAAACAGGCCGTGAAATTTAGCTTCCAGACAGCCTCGAACATTTAGGGCTTTTCGAAAAGGAAACAGGCTACAGCTCCTCGCCAGAGCAGAACCCAAAATTGCTGCCACATTGCGGCGTTAAACCCTCAGCTGGTCTCGCTGTGGTTCTGCGAGCGGGACGGTATCGCTGCTCATGCTCTTTGGTGGAAACAAAGATGTTGTAGAGCCATGTCTGAAAGGAGAGCTGGGGAAAGTAAATTGATTTGTTTGTATTGATCTTACATTTATTAAATCCCAGTAACACATATGTTTTCAGTCTTGCATGTCTTGCAAGGGCGTAACTTTGGGTTCAACATTGGGGGGGGGGCTTGAGATCTCCACTTTTGAGCAAAATTGAAATTTTGAGCGTCAAACACTTCATTTCCTGCATTCTTCTACAATTTGTGCCTTTTCTGAATCAAGCTATGGTGCAAATGTCTTTATTTATGTAAAGGAAATTATCATAGTTTTTTTTTTTTTTTTTGGGAGGGGGGTTGCACTGGCCAGTTTTGATTATTAAATGACGTCTGTTAGGTACAAGCTAATTAAACATCAAATCAAGTGCACCATGTACTGTAAGCAGTTATGGTCTTTGTACCACTTTGATGCTTTTTGCATTCATCTTTAAGTGCTTCATGCTTCACAACACTAAAATGACTCTAAATGATGATATAAATGAGGCTGCCATCTGTGAAGCGATGTGACAGCACACCAAATGGTGTTTCTAGAATGGGGAGGGGGGGGCAATCAGCTTATTGCCGCTGTGTGATTTTTAGGATTTTCAGATAAACTGAAAAGGTTAAATGCGCTTTTGTGGGTTCAGACAATTCTGCCAGTCCCAGACTCTACTGTTCTCAAAAGTTCACATTTGGACAGTTTACATGGTTAGCACAAAATGCATTAGCTTCTCAACAATAACAGAATGCTTTTGATTAAAAGTCGTAGCCCTTTTCTTTTTTTTTAAACGGCTGTTTTTTATATATACGTATAATGTGCCACCATTTGTATCTGTGTACATTTATCCCCAGCTTCCACAGAGCTGGATGTTTGAACCAACTAATAATCATTTCCCCCCTTATTGTTATCATTAGTTTGCTATTCAAATCTTTGCTTTGCAGTGACATATAATATTAAACAATAAACCAACCCTGAACTTGAAGTTGGTATGTTAGTATGAGCTGCAACATTACTGAGGGTCACGCCAAAATTCACAATAGCAGTAAAAATTAAGTCTTTACATCTATATATATATATATATATATATATATGACTTGATATTAATTACAATATAACTGACATAAAGTAAACCAGATTGAAGTTCAAAGTTCTAATTTGCATTCAAATTATAAATGAGAAAGGAAAACTACAGAAAACTTCTAAAGCCTCATTAAAAGCAAGTTAAGAACAAAGTCAAAGCTGCAGCAATCACTGACGTAACATACCGAAATATGGATAATAACTTACAGAAAACTGCAAACTGGTGTGTGTTCATTTGGAGCATTTTTTCATAATAAAATTAAAAATTTGGAGCGGGACATGTGGCCGCATCCTTTCTGTGTTTATTTGTGGTTTTGTTTGTACACAGCTGAGCCAACAGGCCAACTGGCAGAGACAGGATGGAGATTTGTTTAATTAGGCCAGGGGAAGGAGAGACAGAAGGCCCGGATTACGAGCAGACTAAACATTTCTACGTATTTTGGTCAAAAATGTGGCGAACATCCACCTTTCTAAAGTGCCCGTTAGCAAGATATTGACACTGACGTCTGATGTTCCTGTGGAGGATTGGGGAAAGAAAGACAAGATTTCTTAAATGAAGATCAATACGTTTTGAGTCCAGGTGGCATTGAAATATGTATTTTATAACTTAATCTAGTTGGCAGAGTACGGAGATTGTATATCCCACCTGTAAAGCTTCTTCACTTCTTGTTTCTGCTTCTTCGATACGAATTTGAGAGTGCGGTAAAAGGGAAAGCTCCTTCCTTCTCTCCAACACATTAATACGACTCATTAAAGCCCCAGTGTGTAACGTTTGTAGTTGTTCATTATCAAAATCTGTATTGCCCTTCACAAACTTGTCCTTTTTCATGAATATTGACCACTACCATCAATTTCAAGTATTCCTATTAGCTTTAAGATAAACGTATGAACTCCAACGATGATGGCTGATAGACGGCCTTTTGTACACCTTCGCTTTTTGAAGCGTGAAGGCTACCGTAGCTGCAATACTGCGTGGCGAGAGAGAGTTGATTGCGATATATGATCTCAACGCTAGATGGGAGTAATTCTTACACAATGTAGCTTTAAGGGTTAGTTATTACCAGAGGCGGAGTGACAATCGAACTAAGCAGCCTCTGCTCAACCCGTACGGCGTTGTGCAGCAGCCTCTTATTTCTGACCATTCATCTCTGAGTTGTGGAATGTAACAAGTAGGCTGTTCAAGGCTATTTTATTCACCTTAACATCGGATGAAGTTGATCTTTTCTCAAATAGAAATTATGCTGAGAAATTAATAAATTAGTCATGACAAAAAAGTTTGCTATGTTAGTGTAATATAATGTAACATTACCTCGCTTCTTTAATAGCTTGTTGGATAGAAATGCAGCCACTACAACTAACGTTACCACGGCGATAAGCCTAACGTTATGTGTGTGAAATGGAGCTCAGCGTAAGTTCTTTCAGGAAGACTTCAGTAACCTTTTACATCACTCCTAGTTGATCAGCTGTTTCTAGGCATCCACTTGTCAGTAACCAACCAGATTCAGCTATTTACTTTTCAATTAAACCAATCAGATTCAGCCATGTATTTCACAAGTCAATCACACCATGGCATCCTGTTTTAAATCTGGTCTCCCCCTCTGCGGTTGTCAGTTGTCGTTTCAGGAATAGAGTGCCTCCCCCCTCCTCCCCTTCAACCACCGGTAGTCTCACCCATGTACCCTGGGTATTCGTCAGCTAACTAGCCCCTTGGCACTCTCGATTGGTACCTGTGCACCTTCATCACCACCACCAGTGTCTGGACTCCATCGGGGGATATGTCTGGGTTTCCCTATCCCTTTCAAACATATTGATACGACGGAGTCTAATCTCCATAGACTTTGCACTTTTTATATTTTCGTCTTGTAACAATACATTTTCATATTTGCAAGGAAGTCTCTCCTGATTGAACTGCTATTACCTTTGAATAAATCATACATGGGAGATTCACTGAATGCATTTAAAAGATGTGAATGCCACTATATACGTATGTGTACTTTTGATCTGGGCAGTTTTTTTTTCTGGTTTGGACTATTTTCCCTGTGCACAAAGCCATATCCATAAAGAATTGGTTTCCTTAGATTTCTGTGAAAGAACTTGACTGGCCTGCACCGAGCCCTGAGCTAAACCCCAACTGACACTGGAACAGCGGCTGCGAGCCAGACCTTATCGCCGGAACATCAGAGCTTCATCTCACGAATGCTCTTGTGTCTGAATGGGAACAAATCCCTGCAGCCAAGTTCCAACATCTGGTGGAAAGCCTCAAACCAGAAAAGAGAAGGCTGTTACAGCAGCAAAACAGAGCCCACTTTTCCAGGATGACGTGTTCAAAACTCAATGTTTGGGTATCCACATACTTTTGGCCATGTAGTGTAAATATTAAAATAATGTCAATTTATCACTGCAGTGATAGAGGACTTTGTCCACCCATTGTAAAGTCACATTTAAAGCAGGTACTAAGAAGAGCATATACTGTCAATGGCAATACAATCTCTTGAATCTTGAATATGTGATGTAATTTGATGTAATAACTTTTGAGCAGAACAATGCTTTTTCTGCCTCCTGTTTTACTGAAAGCCAGACTGCTTGAGGTTTATGAAAGCATTACATTGCTGGAATTAATGTGTTATCATCGTTTGTGAAAGAAAATGACATTTACCAAAAAGCACATCTCCTGATGGCCAGGTTTAGTGATTTCCGGGCCAGAAATTGACAGTCCTGAATTTGCCTGAATGTTTATGCCGCAGTTGGTAAAAATGTGACTCCATCTTTTTTAAACCACTTTCTCCACAAGAGATCTAATGGGTGGTCAACATCCCCCCCACTCACTCACACTCTCTCTTGATGAACACTCTCGTCTCTCACCCTCTCATCACACACTCAGCATCTCTCTCTCCCTCTTCACTTCTTCTGATGAGCCCACTCAGAGTCTTTCGCTCTGAAGTGAAATAGTCGATCATCCCAATCAGAAAGCCTTTTCCTCTTCTTTTGTATTTTCCTTTTGTTCCTCTGCTATGTGTCAGCTGTGTGTTTCTGCCCGGGTCACCAAGACAACAAGTGGCCTGTTTCAGCCTCATGCCACTTGAGGCAAAAATACCTGACTGAGAAACGAGAGCTCACACTGTGATGCTGATGAAAGGAGATGGAGGGAAGGCATGAGGACAGAGAAGCAAAGTCCCTCTACTTTTCGGTGTACCACCATGGGACCTTATTTCAGAAATAACATGTACAGTATGTAAAGTGTTATGAAAAGTAATTATATTATCCCATTTGAAATGAGTCCTGAATAGTCTATATCGACAATGTTATATTTACGGGATTGTTCAGGTGCCGGATGTCCCCATTTTCGGCCAGATGCCCGTTACCTTCCTCTTTCTTTGTGTTGGTGTTCTAAACTCCGGTGGATTTATGAGTTTTCTGTTGCACGACTTAAACAACCTTTAAACATACACATGTTCCACCGAAACAAGTTCATTCCCAAGACTATTTTGAAGCGGCCAGAGCACGTTTGTCTCCCATCCCGGAATGCTCCGTGGACTAGCCAGACCCTCCTCCGCAGCACTGTGGAGGAAGGTCTGGCAACATGAGACTAAGTCATGACGTTCAATTTAAAAGATCATTTTGCAAGTCAAGACTGTGAAAGTGTTAGACGTACTGTATAAGACTTTGAAAATACGTAATTACACAGACTACTCGCCCCAAAGTCGCATAACTGACGTCTCGCTTAAGCTAGATGCCTTCGTTTCATACCGGGATGTAACATTACTCACACGAGCGACGAGTCTTTCGCTTCCCGGCTGAGGGAAAGATAACTTCGTCGAAGATAGCTAACCTAGCTAGCGATGAAGCCGAGCAGCGAGCAAGATGACCTATATTGTGCAAGACGAGAGATGCAGTTCGATGAGCGGTTTCACACAAAAGTTGAATGGTACTACGACAAACAGGGAGTTTCTCCACTTGCAAAATGATCTTTTTAATTGACAAACATCATTTGTGTAATTCATGGCTCAATTCAAACAGGATCAAACAATTATTTGTCTCTCGCTGTTGACTACCATATATATATATTGTTTTACGAAATAAGGTCCCATAGGGTCCATCGGAAAGGTGGAGGAACTTCACTATTGAAAAAGTCAGATTAGCAGCGGAGGTGGAGCAGAAGAAGGATGATGAATATGACATGAAAACAATAGACCAGAATTTGAATAGAAAAGAGATTACACAGCATTGAGAATAAAGGGAAGAAGATTGTTTTATGCAAATGTTTATAAGGTTTACTCCCATGAGGAAAGTTTGCTTGTAGCTCAGCAACAAAAAAGAAAAATATGCATGTTGCCATGAGCAGAATGACTTTGTGAAAAAGACCTCCAGTTTTGCACTCCTCTAACCTTAAAGGAAGGTTTGCTTGCAACTTGAAGATAAAAAAGAAATGTGCACAAGTAAGCAAAAGCATCATGAGTCTTCACTGAAAAAGGAATTAGAGCAGGTGAGTGTCATCACCTCAATTACAGTGAGACTGAGTTAGATTTTCTGTTACAGTGTGGTTGGGAAGAGGAAAGGAGAGAGGGCAAAAAGAGGATAAGGAAAAGCTGAACTAATTTAATACAAGAAGATTTCATGTTTGCAATCTTTCGACCTGTGAGGAAATAGCTGCATAGCTACACTCTTATAAATTCGGAAAATTACAGAAAAGGCACTGGCAGCTCATACCCGGACTTTGGCCAGTGATTAATAAAACGTAAATTGGGGCGGCCTCTAGCTCACCCAGTGCGTCCAGGTCTAGGTCCCATGTAGGCTGAGTCCTCTGCAGTGGCCCAGGTTCGAATCCGACCTGTGTCTCTTTGCTGCGTGTCATCCCCTCTCTCTCTCCCCACATTCCTGTCTATCCACTGTCACTATCTAATAAAGGAAAAAGCCCCCAAAAATAATCTTAAAAAAAAAAAAAAAAAAAAAATGTAAATTATGTTTGTAGCTACAGTTAAAATACAGAACATTTTCTGTTAGGCCTATATAAAATTATCTCATACAAAGCTGCTCAGTTAGTAAACTTCTGAAACTTCAGAAATGTCGAAAAAAGCGATTAAAATAAAAATGTCTTAAAAAACGGCCAAAATGTCGTAAAAAATGCCAAACGTCAAATTAGGTGAGAACGTGGACTTCTGTAATCTCTCCAAAACCAACCTCCGTGCTTGACAAAAGTTGTGGATCACGTTCTATGGACAATTTCTGCTAAATACACAGTCTGCAACTGTTAATACACAGACATTTCTTATCTTGTACTGTGTGTTCACGGTCATGACGTCTATTTGCACACGTCCTTTCCTGAGTAAAATAAAGTAAAAGTAAAACTCAGGCAGAAGATCCAACAATAAATGAAATATGTGGATCGGGCCTCCAGAGTCCAAACGATTAACTTAAAGTTTTCAGCCGGTGAGCTAAGGCAACATTGCCGACACCAGGCCTACTGAAAGATGTCCTTTCATGGGATTACATCTTGCAGGCTAGTATTCTTCCTCTCGTGCTCGATAAGGCAGGTTTGAAGACAAGTCAGGAAAGCATTAGGGAGAGCTGAGAGATTTTTAGCCGGGGCCAAAGAAACCCAATCTGCACCAGGCAAACAGAAAGAAGGCCAAAGAGGTGAAATGCTGAAGGAATGCGGCTGCACAGATCTTGTTGTTTC
The DNA here is from genome assembly GCF_004354835.1 of Perca flavescens. Lineage (NCBI taxonomy): Eukaryota > Metazoa > Chordata > Actinopteri > Perciformes > Percidae > Perca > Perca flavescens. The sequence continues at coordinate 5,925,201 of NC_041340.1, read as the reverse complement.
CACAGTGATGGAGCACCAGGAACATTGTATATATGGTCAGAGGAATGGATGTGTTGGGCCGTTAATGAGAAACCGCTTCTGAAGTGTGAAGCGGACACTAATGGTGCTTTTCCATTACATGGTACCTACTCGCCTCGCCTCGACTCTACTCGCCTTTTTTGGTTTTCCATTACGAAAAAAAGTACCTGGTACCCACTAACAGGTACTTTTTTTAGTACCTGCTCAGTCGAGGTTCCAAGCGAGCTGAGGCGAGCCGAGAAGGTGACGTGAAACCCTGCAGGCTGCTGATTGGTCGGAAAGAAGCGTCACTGATCTCTGCATTGCTAGCGAGAGACGGCATTTTTAAAGTTTAGCCAACTGTGTTTTTTTTGCTGCCGGAGGCTCCACGCAGAGCTTTCTCCGTAGCATACAAGTGGCCTGATGGTTATACTGGTGCGCTGGTGTGTGCATGTGTGATGTGTGTGTGTCGAGTCGCCGTATATGTGTGTGTGGGGAGCTAGTGAGCGAGGGAGAAGTGAGAGAGTGACGGCGATTATCTCCGCAGCGAGTAGCGACTCTAGAGTCATATATATGTGACCACGGTGGGAAATCTGGAGCAGTAAACGTTAACTATCTCTTTGATATCATGTTGTTTACGGAAAAGGAGAACCAGGAAATGCGTTGGGGATATGCGGGGATATGTCAATGGGAAAAGCAAGCTACTAAGCCACACCCACGGCAGTCGCTATGACGACCAGCCACACTGAGGCGATACTAAAATCTGCAATGGAAAACAGACGCACAGCGAGTCAAGGCAAGGCAAGTAGGTACCATGTAATGGAAAAGCACCATAACACTTTGTATACCTTTTCTCAAAACTTTGCACAAAGAGTATTGAAGTGAAAGCTATAGGGCATCAAAACCCCAGAGCAACTGAAAATAGTGGGTAAAAAAACTGAATAAAAAGATTATTTCTACCTCAGCTAAAGCTGAAATGTGAATCAATATTTCATACACAGTTAATATTGAACAAATGCCTACATGTAATGTTAAATAGTTTGCGTTTAGTGAAAAACAGCTGCAGGCAGCACAAAAACGGAACTGTGTAAAGCCAAATGCTGGTGTAGCAAGTAAAACAGCTCACAGCTATGAGCCAGATATATTCCTTTTCACAGGAGCTTGTCGAAACCAAATGCGAGCTAAATGGAGAATGAATATTGGAATTAAATTACAGGTGCACAGAAACATGGCTCCTGTGGGATGTAAATGTTGTTCTGTCTCACTCAGTAGTTAGTTACCTCAATAGCTAATTAAGACAACATTTACACAACGACATGTCCGTGCACTCCCATCAAACTGTCTTTATCTTTATCTTTAACTGTCTGTCTTTATCAGCTTTAAATTCCCCACTGCAAAGCTGGAAAAAGATTGAACTCAAAATTTGTGGGCTTTACTTTACAGGAAGGTACTGTATGTCTGAATATACTTTATTGTTTAAAACTTATCATTTTATGCAAAATATGTCCGAGTGCTGTCCCCCTTTGCAGTACACAAACCAAAAAATATCATAAAAATGAAAAGAGCAAATTATTTGGTTACACTTTACTTGAAGGTATCTACATAAGAGTGACATGGCACTGTCATGAACGTGTCATAAACATTATGAACAGGTCATAAACGTTTATGACATAAGGCTTCTTTTAGATTCTTTTTTTGGGCATTTTCAGCCTTTATTTTGATAGGACAGCAGAAGACATGAAAGGGGAAAGAGAGGGGGGAATGCAGAAAAGGGCTGCAGGTCAGAGTTGAACCCGGGCCAGCTGCGTCAAGGACTAAACCTCTATATATGGGTGCCCGTGTCGTTCGGTTTTTGTCATGATAAGTTATGGTTAGGGTTAGGGTTAGGGTTAGGGTTGATGTGTCATGACTGTGTCATGACAGTGTCATGTCACTCTTATGTAGAAACCTTCAAGTAAAGTGTTACCAATTATTTAAATTTTGGTCAACTCTACTTGGATTAGTACTTTAAAAGTACCTCATCAATAGGGTTGGGCATCGAGAACCGATTCCTAATCGGAATCGTTTCAAAAATTACGATTCCATCGGAATCGTCTCTTTATTGGAATTGTTTGGAATCGTTTGGAGGATTTGGTTTCAAATCTGATCATGGGTTCCAAATTTAATATGCGCAAGTTTTGGTTTCCATAGCAGCCAGGCGCTTGTTGTGTTGCAGCCGTGCAGCACAGTAAGCGGTGCTCTAGTGTGGCTTTATTTTGCATTGTAAAAGCTGTAAAACTGCAACCCACCTATGAATCAAAATAAAACTTTCCTCTTATTTGTGAAATAAGCATCTAATCCGTTTCAACTCCACCACGAATCGGAATCGAGAATCGATAAGAACCAGAATCGAAAGGAAGAATCGGAATTGGAATCAGAATCGTTAAAATCCAAACGATGCCCATTCTTACTCATCAATGTGACATTGATTGTTTGTCCTGCAGTGTGCAAAAAAAAAAAAAAAAAAAAAAAAAAAGCCAGGTGACTATTTGGCGCAGTTCTAATACACTACTGGGACTACTGAGCAAGCCACTACATCAGCTAATCTGCCAAGCAGCATATAAAACGTCACAGTCGTCCCCGTCTTCCCGACCAACTTCCCTTGATCTAAGACAGCCAGCTCCTCCCCTGCTCAGCCACTCTCTGCGAACAAAAACATCCTTCCCTTTTCTGTCACAGCGATAACATCTGCAATTTCAAGCTTAGTTTCAGAGAGAGGGACGGGGGGTGAGGGGGCTGAGGGTGTCCGTCATAACCCTAGCGAGGTCTCTCTGGGTTCAAACCAAGTCACTGCACCGGAGGGCAGAGCTTTTGAGATGGACACTTTAATTCAGCCTGTTATCTTATGCATTTTCCTTCCTTTTCTTTTTAGAGGTTTTAAGCTTGTGGGCCCGTGGGGCTCAATCAGGCTCGGGTCCTCCACTGACCTTTTATGAGTGCAGAAAGGGGGATGGACCTGTGCTATTTTGGTGAGAAAAACAGCTTAGTGGGAAATGGACCTTTTACTGATAACGGGGACGCTACCCAGTCAACATGATTGGCACAAAGCAAATACATTTATGAGGACCGGTGGCACTCTATGCTGTTCTATAGTGGAACACTTTGTCTTTGGCTGACTGCTTTTCTCTTCAGCTTTCCACTTTCTATTTTCTCTACACCAGTGGTCTGTACTCGCTCCCTTGTAGTGGCTCTGAAAGTTTGTAGCTCGCTCCTTAGTGAAGGATAGCAGATTCACAGCAGTTAACAAAAGATCCCAATGACCACCCAGAATCCTGGCAACAACAAAAAAATGTTGATCTGTACATTCAGTATATAACAAATATAAATGGTGCCTGTAACATACCTCTCATGGTGTGAAGTGTTTTTGTAATAGCTTATTTATGTTAACATATTTGTTTGAGACCCCTGTACGATTGGTCTTGGATGGGCTCTGTGCCCACTCACTGTGATTTCTGCCTGTGCTACAGGCCTAAAGAACCGTTTTCTGGAAGCTATACAGTGACCATTTCTTGTCGAGTGTGCTCTCAGATGGCTGTAGGCGTACTGAGCTGACCTTGGCGTTGAGCAGCACTGAGGCTGAAAACACTGAACCCCCTGCTCTGTTTGTCTCAGAACATTAAAACAGGATTTAGCCCGGACACACGCACCGAGGCATGAGGGTGAAGTAAGTAGCAGGCGGGTCTGTGGGGAAGTCATCAAAGCACAAATGCATGCGCGTGTCAACAGTACGTGCGCGTGTGTGTGTGTTTGTGTGTGTGTGTGTGCATAGTACAATACAGCATGTGGTCACACGCTCATCAGAACAGGAGTATCTGAGCTGAATCCTTAACGAGCAGGAGTTTTCCTCAAGAGGATCCTGCACCAAAAATACACATGTGGAGTAGACTAAGCTTCGAGGTAAAGAGGGCCGGGTTGTGTTTTGAGAATGAGATCAGTGTGCTGCTGGCTCTTAGTGGATCAGAGGGTTGATTATTTCTGGATGACTGACGGCTGCAACGCGCCATTCCTCAACTAATTGCTTACATGACTGGAATGAGGAGATACCACTACTGTGTGTGTGTGTGTGTGTGTGTGTGTGTGTGTGTGTGTGTGTGTGTGTGTGTGTGACTGCAAGTGCACACTGTGTCATTCCTGCATGGAAGTTATGTACATTGAGAAGTGGACTATGTGTGAGAATTCAGGCTCCTGCTAAACTGTTTTTCTCCAAGCCCTTTTTCTTCCTACTTGACTCTGATTTTGAAACGCTAGCATCGAATAATTCCTTGTATTCCAGCTACCGCACAGGTCCCAGAGGTTGATGGTTTATTGCCTTGGTTGAAACAAAGGCGTGTCGACAGCAGTTGTTGGGAATTATGTATTTGAGGTTTTGAGAGGTGATTATTGTAACCAAAACCTACAAAAAGTAAGAAAGCCTGTCTACTTGATGAAAACTATGAAAACTGCAAATGTAACATGTTGTATGTATGCATATAGTGTCTTTAATTTTTTGTAACATGTGTTTGAAATAAGTTCGTTTTTTTTCTTTTATTTCTGGCATCCAAAATATTTGTAATTCATTTATCTGAGTAATTTCTTTCCCTGACCAAATAGTTGGAACTGAACCAAAATAAACAATATGATGTCCAAATCAAATGTCCAAACTCACACTATAAATAAACTAACACTGAACTGAAATGTACTTAATAAATAATCCTGTTACTTAAACTTCTGTATTGACTTTATATAATGAAATTGCTTAATGTGGTTCCATAACGTATTAAGGTCAGAGGAAATGACTGTGGATACTATTAGCAAAAATACCAACCATGACTTGCAGGACAGTTCTGTGTGTTTACCAAACAGCACACTTGACAACATTTTTCCCCCAAATGGAAATGTAGCTTTAAGGAATGAAAAGCTATTTTTATTTTCACATCGCTGCTTTTGATATTCATTATTTCTTGTTGGCTAACCAGTCGGTTTGGTTGTCTGGTCAAATGAGATCCTCCAAAAGAGTTTTTTTTTGTCTTTCTTTTCTGGTGGGAGAACATTCACATTGACACTTTAATAGCTACACCGCCCACGAGAAGATTGCACAGAAGACTGCAGAGAAGACTGCAAGCAGCAGGCCGAAGGCATCAGCATGACTCTGGTTTGAACCAGGTCAAGGTTCAAGCAGGGCCAGTAGCAGCTGTGTGTGCACATCATTGCTGTAGTCCCTTCTGCTGTAGCCTACAATATGTACGTGCATTGCTGCTTGTTACTTTTCTAATACTGTAATACAGGGTTCTTCAAAGTTTTATAAGCAGAGGACCCCTTAACGGAAAGAGAGACGGAGCAGGGATCCCTAATACTAATATTGTAAAAAATGAAGTTGCATATCAAACTGGACCTTCAATAAAGTGTAGGGTGGCCTAAAGCCTCTATGCATACCTTTTTAGTGCTTTGAATACTAAGATATTAAAATAATAATTGTCAGCATGATTTTATAAATAATGTTTTAATATTAACCGTACATGTGGCACAATGAATCCTGAACTGGATCTAATATTTTTTGCTTGCTAATAATATGTTGGATTCATGTTAAGACTTTTTAATTTCTGAAAAAAGTTTCAAATATTAACAATAATTTGGAGGCCCCCCTGCAGTGATTCTGAGGTCTCCCTAGGGGTCCCAGATCCCCTGTTGAGGCTCTCTGCTGTAATACATTTGTAATTTTACTTAAAGGAAGGGACATTTTAAATACACACTTTCAGTTATATAGGAGTATTGCGGTATTGTTTTACTTCATTAAAGCAGAGATGTTGTAGAACCAAGACGCCCCAGCTCAGTTGTTTCCTGTATCTGTGTCACATAGGTTTTGCCACTGTCACGCCTCTTTAGGAGACTAAATATCCTGAGTGAATTGATTCCAACGGAAGAAGTGAACGTAAAGACAGATTATTTCGCCCCATAGTCACTAAAGTGAATGTTGGACCCATTTTACACAAGCCACATATCTCCAGAACATTCTGACACTGAAATGGCATTTTTTCAGACGGACAAATCAGGAGAAAATGTACTTTATTCAAGACCTGTTTCGCAAGATCTGGTTCAGGAACGTCGTAAAACAAAACAAGTTTTCCTAAAGGTCCAACGTGGAGGAATTTCTCCCATCTAGCGTTGAGATCATATATTGCAATCAACTCTCTCGCGCCATGCAGATCAAAGTACGTATTACAGCTACGGTAGCCTTCACGCTTCAAAAAGCCGGTCTCTTGCTCTTTTCAATCTCCTTTTTCTTTTTCTGGCCGAAGAAGAAGAAGACTTCTGTTCCTGAAATTTGGATTTTGAATATGTGTGGTCCTCCACGTTTCTTTCTTCAAACTTGCCGGGGCCGGGAAGCTACGATACTCATTAGCAACATTAGCAGCACCTGTGAGTTTATCATGTGACAGCGAAAACGCAAAAGGTGGAGCAGCATGTCCTGTATGTCCCTTACCGGCTAACGTATTTCAATATGGAGCATGAATATAGAGCGTCTACCCCAGTTCATGCAAATGTAAAATTTCAAGCCAAGAGGAATACTTGGAATTGATGGTGGTGGTGAATATTCATGAAAAAGGACAAGTCATCAGCACATGATTAAAATTTTCCTTTTAGACTTACATTTTTCAAGTTTCAATAAATGCTTCCTAAAACTGTACTGGGTATTTTATAAAAGAGCTTGTCAGTATTTCACTATAAACTCTTGTGCCTGTAATGGTCCGATGACTTTAAAACCAATGTTTGTCCTTTTTCTTCTTTTTTTCCAGCGTGACTAGAGACAAATTCAACCATCAAGTTATCGGTAAAATCTTAAAACTGGGTATTTTATGAAAGAGCTCTAAACACTTGTTTTGCTGTGTTATTGTAATTAGCTCATGTTTGCCATGGTCCTCTGGGTTTTAAAATCAATTTTTGTTGTTTTTTCTGCTTGACTGGGGACAGAATCCATTCCTCTGTCAAACATCAGAACAGACACATAAAGAGAATGATGCCTGAATAATGACAGATGCCCGTTGGCAGTGCTGTCCTCTGCTGACATGCTGAGGAGCCCTAATGAGTGGACAGGCACACAAATGCACTCAAACAGAGTCAGAAGTACACATTTATACTCTGTTCCACACCTACAACACACACTGTGGTTAAAACCGTACCCTCTTATTCATCCGCTCTCAACTCTTTTATAAAAGGACAATTTCAAATGGAGAGCAAAATAACTCTTTTGACCACTTAGGGGCATTGAACAAGATACAGTATACTAGCAGTACACAAATTAAACAATGCTTTCTCATAAACGGGTTTGTATGATATGTTACGTAAACTTTGCACAACAATTCATATGATTATGCCGAAATGATGCCGATCGCCGGTCACGTGACGACCGGTCACGTGACGACCGGTCACGTGACGACCGGTCACGTGACGACCGGTCACGTGACGACCGGTCACATGACAGTTAAGTTCAGCGTTCTTTACAATAACATTTAACCGAGAAAAGATGACTGGGAGCCGGGTACCGCTCACCGTCAGGTGCTGGTCGTTTCCAAGGCCGTTGCAGATGAGTTTAGCCAACAAAAAGTGATCATCATGCGGCGACGACAGTTAAGTTTAGACACCAAAACGTCTGGTTAAGATTAGAAAAAAGATTGATGTGTGAATTAAAACACTGGTACCCTTAAGTAGTACTCCCGGGACAAGTGTTTCATGGGTGACAGTATTGAAAGCCCTGTGTTTTATAGTCTCGCATTGCCAGACCTTCCACCACAGCGCTGCGGAGGAAGGTCTGACTTGTCCACACAGCATTCCAGGATAGAAGAAAAACGTGCTCTGGTTTATTGGCATTTCTTTAAACCAATCACAGATGTCTTGGGCAGCGCAAAGCGGCAAAGCGGCAAAGCGGCACAACGGCGCAACGGTGCAACGGCTCCTCTGCTAAATAGCCTCGAGAAGGAACTTTTTTTGGTGGAACATGTGTACGTTCAAAGGTACGTTCATAGCTGTCTGGATTTACCCTGCAGAGATCTGAGGAGCAGTTAACCATAGTCCTCATAAATGGACCCGAGTTTGCACCTGAACAATCCCGGATGTGGAACGTCGTGGATATTGACATATGTGTTTTATGACCCACCCATCCACCCTGACCTCCTCCCTAAACATGTGGAATACACACACTATATACTCATAGCTATACAGTATGTACAAATGGTTCATGAGAACATCTTGGATTATATCATGTTATCAGTTTCTACAGTTGTTCTGTGCAAGCAGTTGCACAATGACACATCGAGCATACGTAATTTACCCAAACGGTTGTTTTCTGGGTTTGGACGGGCTGTTGTTTTTATTAATCAGGACTTTTTTTTTTTTTTTTTTTTTATACTTTTGTTATGAAATGTCTATATTGGAGGCGATGCTGGCCATCTACTGTTTCTGTGTCATCTTCGTCATATATGTCGTATAGGCCTCGGTATATTGTGAATATACCGGCCAAGCCTTTACCAATTCTAAAAAAAAAAACAATGCCAAAACATGTTGATTGAAAAGAGTGCAGCACATGCAGTTACTTGGTTGGTTACCCAAAACTGTTATTTAAAAAAAAAAAATTTTAACATACAAATGACCTCCTCTTACATGAAATTTTGACACATCCAGCATCTGTCTAACCTACATGGACATGCGCTGTCACTCTTGAAACATGAAAGGGGAGAGAGAGGGGGGAATGCAGAAAAGGGCTGCAGGTCAGAGTTGAACCCGGGCCCGCTGCGTCAAGGACTAAACCTCTATATATGGGTGCCCGTGTCGTTTGGTTTTTGTCATGATAAGTTATGGTTAGGGTTAGGGTTAGGGTTCATGTGTCATGACTGTGTCATGACTGTCATGTCACTCTTATGTAGAAACCTTCAAGTAAAGTGTTACCAATTATTTAAATTTTGGCCAACTCTACTTGGATTAGTACTTTAAAAGTACCTCATCAATAGGGTTGGGCAAACATTCTGTATTGTCCCGGCTGTCTGAATGATACCAGCAGCTTACTGGGAGGATTTAATCTGATCACTGACATGTTGACCTGTTGGTGTTGAGGCCTGAGGAGGACAGTAAGTCCATCTGTTTCCAACTATGCTCACAGCTACCAGCCAGACTGCCATTAGTAAACATGGTATTTGGTGGGAAAGATGAAAGTACCCTATGGGATGAAGCCGGAGTAGATGGTTCATATAAGTCAATTTGTATGGCACTGACCTAGTTTGTCATAGAGCCATGATGACTTTTTAAAACCATAATCTTTACAGACAGATTTTAGACAAATACCCTCACAATCCACATCTCTTTTTTTTCTCTCTCTCTGCATATTTCACCCACTCCAGCTCTCTGCGTGAGACGCTGTTGCAGCGAGGAGGGAGGAAGAATGGAACGTTTCTATCTGGAAGATGGAGGAAAATTACACTTCTACAGCGTAGAGTCCCATGAGACGAAGGGAAATATTTTCACATGATGCTATGATGCTTAGACAGAAGAAAATAAGCAGACCTAGCGGTAACCATGAATGAAAAGAGACAGAATGTGTGTGTGTGTGTGTGTGTTGGGTTTCTATGTCAGTTTGTGAAAGAGTGTGCGTGTGTTTGTGTGTGTGTGCTTTAGAACAAAAGAAGGAAGAGTTCAAAAACAGATTCTCTTTCTCTTCTTTTCAGCTCACATCATGCAGTCCAGAAGCATTCATTAAGTAACTTTTTCATACATATAAATTCCAATAACAGAGAATCGCAGAGAGGCCGCAGTGTTACCCATAGCAACACGCACCGCTCAATATTGGCACCAAAACGCCTTGATGAGAACTTTAAATAATTTCTAACTTTCAAACACGTTGCAGGTGACCTTTTCAAACACTGACGCTGTTGTTGTGGTTGATGTACGTGTTGCCAGGAGAAACTCCTCTTTGTGTTTCCAAAAATAATATCTCAATAATGTGAGAAATCAAGCTGCCAATTACAGGAAATACAGAACGCTGATCACGATTACAAAGTTGAGAATCTTTGTGCGCACTTTGAGCAGCTTACAGGATCTGTAAAACTAAATGTGTCAGAGCTCCGCAAAATCAGGCATATGAACGACTGGAGGAATTAAACCCTAGAATCTGTTGAAAGAGGGCAAAGACAGTGGCATCTCTGGGATTTTAAACACTTGGTATTTAAATGCTTCATTGTCTCACAACACAAGATTATTAAAACCCTTCATCTTAAATGCTGCTCAGTGAAATTACCTTTTCACCAGAGCAAAATGTCATTTGACTGAATTTAAGACTTTTGAAAGTCTTAAATTTGGCTACCAGAGGAACAGACATGAAAGAAAGACAGATATGGTGAAGTTAGCGAGGCAGCAACCCACACCAACTCAATTAGGAAGTGAAGATCCTTCCTGACCAGATTAATGTGGTTACTGACTGAGGACAGCTCTCTAGCTGCAGTCTACTTATTTGTTTCTTGCGTATATCTGCCCCCAGCTCTGGAGAAGGAGCCACACACATACTAAACAACAATGACAACTGTTGAGTTTACCATAAGGTTCATGCTCTGCTGCAGTTGTACAGTGATTGGTCTATATCCTTATCCTATATTCCTGCAGGAAATTCCGTTGGATGCATGTATTTGCCGATTTAGGTTTCCTTCTGCTTTCTTTTTTGTTTTAAACTCCGGTGGATTTATGAGGACTATGGTTAACTGCTCCTCAGATCTGTGCAGGGTAAATCCGGACAGCTAGCTAGACCATCTCTCCAATCTGAGTTTTCTCTCGCACGACTATTTTGCAGCGGCTACGTGCGGCGCTTAGCACCGCCCATGACAATTGTGATTGGTTTAAAGAAATGCCAATAAACCAGAGCACGTTTTTCTCCCATCCTGGAATGTTGTGTGGACTAGACCCTCCTCCACTCCGCAGCGCGTGGATGGTCTGGCAAAGCGAGACTATACAGTGATGCAGGTAGCACTGCCTTAAAGGAACACAGCTTTTTGGGAGACTGTCCCATTAATCAACTCGGCTCTTACAGCGTCACATCCAGTTAATGGAGGTCAACCATGCTGCTTCACAAATTTGTGGTGGAAAAAATGCTTTATGATTTTATTTTATTTATTTATATTTACTTATTTATTTTATTTATCTTATTTGTATGTATAGCTACTAAAAACTAATACAATGGCATTTGTATGAATTCCATGCATTTATGACTGTATGCAGCACAATGACTGCTGATGTATAAGATTCTCCATACAGATTCTATACCATAGCTATCAACACAAATGAAAGTCCAACAGCAATAAAAGCCAGCATGCGTGGCCAGTGATAATGAAAAACACACAGACCAGATTAATGTTGTTTAGCTGTAAGAACGTCTCCAATAGCTCCTCCAGGGTCACTGCATGCCAAACAGCGGCACACACACACACACACACACACACACACACACACACACACACACACACACACACACACACACACACACACACACACACACACGCACACACACAAACACACACACACACACACACACACACACACACACGCTGAGTAAACACACACTATAGTGTGCACAAAAAATGCAAACATGTCAAACACATACCGGAAATCCATCATGTAAATAGGAGAAAACTACTGCAAAAACATGCGCGCGGTAATGCTAATGCCAAAGTTTACTCGCAAACACACACACACACACACACACACACACACACACACACAGACACACACACATAGAGACACACACACACACACACACACACACAGACAGACAGAGAGACACAGACAGAGACACACACACACACACACACACACACTCAGACAGACAGACAGACAAACACACATACACACAAACACACACCTCTCTCCGTGGTTTTAGACTTGTGTTAAGGACATTGATTACTAGATAGAGAGCGTATGCTGCAACGTTTCCTCTGATGATGAGATAAAGAAGTCTTTGATAAAAGTTTGATAAAAGAAAAAGAAAGAGAGAAGTTGCTGATGAGGGTTGGCGCGGAGTGTATGAGCTGAGTGGTATCAGCGTTAGTCGACCTCGGAGCAGAATGGCTGCAGTCACAGAGCTCTCCTTCCTGCTGTTTGCTCTCATCAACAACATCCATGCAGAAGAACGGATCATCATCCAAAAGAAAAGAGACTCTTACACCTTCGACCTCACCGAGAACACCAACTCCTGCCTGATCTCCAGATCTGTTGGTGAGGAGAAGCTCGTCCTGTGGAACACGTCTGACCTCTGGTCCAACAGCTCCTCAGTACCTGGACACTTGAAACAACGACTTGTCACCACGGTGAATACTTCTTTTTTGACACCATCCTCCACCTGACCCATTCAGACTCCGGCCCGTACCAAGAGGAGTGTTGGAGTGAGGGCAATGTGACGCATGAGAACAACTTCACTATCACTGTTTGTACTTCAATAGATTGGAGTGGTATCAGAGTGAGACTTGGAGAAACAGTGGACCTGCCGTGTAAGGGCAGCTGGTAATCTGGATATCCAGTGGCTCAAAGAGGACTTTAGATATGAGCAAGAAACATGGAGAAGAGTTTTTGGGGACAATACGACATCAGTGATGGACAATGTTAGAGGAAGTTACCAAGTGGTGGCAAACACATCAGCTCTTCGTGTATCCAACGTCACAGCAACAGACTTTACACGGTACAGTTGTCTGGTGATGAACCGACAGCAGTGTGTTAGTTGTTACACTGTAGAGTTGATCCTGCAGCATGAGATGATCTACCGCTCAGTGGGAGAGGCCGCTGTGTTGCCGTGCGCTGTCGCTGACTCCACTGATGAACAGCCCCCACGTTGGTCTAATCGGTTCTACACTCGCCTAGGACAACAAAACGAGACTGTTCCTTCAGTAGACCGAAACTACTCGCTGGTGTTTTCATCTCTAACGTTAAATCACTCAGGTCTGTACTACTGTGAAGCCTCTAGGAGAGAGCAAATGGTATGATCTGTATTAGTATGTTGTGTATATAATATATATATGATATTATATTGTATATATATGGAGTTAGTTGATCTTTTCTTGATGTTTTTGTGTATGCGTGGGATTAAAGGGATCACTACTTTGGGCTGCAGGGGTGGGGGGAGTTGCTCTGTTAGGGGACATTGGTTTAATAGTTTAACATGTTGGAAATTCACTTTTTAACATTACTGTCACTTAAGAGTTTTATTATAAATCATTTTACCTTTATGTTAACTATCACTTTATGTGTTTGCGTGTGTGTCTGTGTGTGTGTGTGTGTGTGTGTGTGTGTGTGTGTGTGTGTGTGTGTGTGTGTGTGTGTGTGTGTGTGTGTGTGTGTGTGTGTGTGTGTGTGTGTGTGTGTGTGTGTGTGTATGTTTGATTATGTGATGTTTTATATTATATATGAAGGAATATGAATTGTCTTTAATGCATTTATAATAGTTGTATCTTGCAGTGTTGTCAGTGTTATAAACTTGTTATTATATCGTGGTCTATATCCCTCTATAATTCATCATCTGTATAATAAACTTTATTAATAAACAAAACTTGGGAACCAGTTTTTACTGTTTTGATTATGATTTCTGATTAATTATTATAAGCAACATATCTCTCGGTCTGTAAAATGTTTCTTATGTTAAGGTTCAGTAAGTCAAGTTTATTTCTAGAGCACATTTAAACACAGATTAATCTGACCAACGTGTTGTATAAAAAATGTGTCTTTATCTGAGATATAAAAACAGAAATGGAGGGAACACATCTGATATCTGAAGGCAGCATCTTCCACCGTCATGGACCAGCAACTGTAAAAGCTCTGTCCCATATTTGGCAGTTTGCAGATTATCTGAATCTGTGTTTTATTTGACCAATAACCGGTAAAGTTAATGAAATAAAAGGTGTTCTACTTTGTCTCAGCTACAGCTCTGAGTCTCTCCCTCTGCTCTGGTTTCACTCACCACTGAGTCTCACTTCACAACACTATCTGGTTGGTAGATGTTAGATGTGTATCAGCCAATTGACACTTATCAAGACATGCAGCAGCCTCAAGCAGAAGCGTCTCCGGCCCCGAGCGAGTCCCCCTCCTTTAAAGATTAAATCTAGAGCGCTCCTTTAATGAGTATAAAGTAACTATTCAGAGAGGAGCACAGCTTTCAGCTCAACGACACACTTAATATGCATATAGTCAAAATACTAAGTTTTGAATGATAGAAGTGAACCTTTGATCCTGACAGGGTGCAGATGTTCCCTTATTGTCTGTATTAGTATGTTGTATGTATATATATATATATATATGGTAGGGAACATTGGTTTAATAATTTAACATGTTGGGAATGTTAAAATAAACTTTTTAACATTACTGTCACCTAAGAGTTTTATTATAAATCATTTTACATTTATGTTAACTATGACTTTATGGGCCCTATCTTGCACCCGGCGCAATGCAGCACAAAGCCCAGCGCAAGTGTCTCTGCTAGTTTAAGACCGATGCAGTTGTCCATTTATTTCCCGTCCAGTGCCCACATCGTTTAAATAGCAAACGCACCTGCGCCCATCTTTGCGCCCATGGGTGTGCTGGTCTTACAGGGAGGTGTGTTCAGGTGTTTTCTTGCCGTATTGCTATCTTGAGGCAGCAGGAAGTGCTCGCGCCATTGACCAACAAAAACCTGGTCTAAAGTCAATAACGCAGCATTTCATTGTTATTTTAACAGTAAATAGTAAAATGCACACAGAGCGCACACTATGCTTGTTACACACACAGGGAAGTGCAGCAGCACACAAAAAGTATTATGGTGTACATCCGCCATCATAATCAAAATGCACCTGGCTTTTAAAGGGAATGGGAGATGACACTCTGATTGGTTAATTGCATGTTACACCCAAAACACACCTATGAATTAAGGCCCTATTGTGTGTGTGTGTGTGTGTGTGTGTGTGTGTGTGTGTGTGTGTGTGTGTTTGTGTGTCTGTGTATGTCTGTCTGTCTGTGTGTGTCTGTGTGTGTGTCTCTCTGTGAGTGTGTGTGTGTCTCTCTGTGTGTGTCTGTGTGTCTGTGTGTCCTTCCCCTCTCTCTTATCTCTGGATGTTTCCTCTCTCTGAATAATGTGTGTATGAAGACCCATCAGCTTCCGTGGTTTTAGACTTGTGGAAAGGACATGTTTGATAAAAGAAAAAAGAAAAAGAGAAGCTGCGGATGAGGGTTGGTATGGCAATCTGATGGCCGCCATCATAATAGAAATGCGCCTGGCTTTTAAAGGGAATGGGAGATGACACTCTGATTGGTTAATTGCATGTTACACCCAAAACACACCTATGAATTAGGGCCCTATGTGTGTGTGTGTGTGTGTGTGTGTGTGTGTGTGTGTGTGTGTGTGTGTGTGTGTGTGTGTGTGTGTGTGTGTGTGTGTGTGTGTCTGTGTATGTCTGTCTGTCTGTGTGTGTCTGTGTCTCTCTGTGAGTGTGTGTGTGTCTGTGTGTGTGTGTGTGTGTGTGTCTCTCTGTGTGTGTCTGTGTGTCCTTCCCCTCTCTCTTATCTCTGGATGTTTCCTCTCCTCTCTGAATAATGTGTGTATGAAGACCCATCAGCTTCCGTGGTTTTAGACTTGTGTAAAGGACATGTTTGATAAAAGAAAAAAGAAAAAGAGAAGCTGCTGATGAGGGTTGGTATGGCGATCTGACGGCCGTGAAGGAGCTGATGGGATAACATTTAAATGGAATTGTACTTCTACCATTTCATGTGACAAATGAAATTGATAGGCCAATTTCTAATTTTCCCGTGATGTCACGGCACAATGGGAGCGCCCAGCTGGAGGGCAAACAGAAGCAACGAGTCAGCTCAGCTTTTACCACACGGTAGCCAAAATATCAGATAGTTGTTGTTCAATTAGATTCACAACCGATAGAGAGACAAGCCCGGTCTGTTTCTCTACAGAATCCTGTGTCAAAAGGAAAACCCAGACATGAGGATATTGTAGATTTGTGCAAATTAAACGTTCCGTACTAGCGGACTACGCTGACACTAAAACTAACCACTTATGCAACCAACGACGAGCTAACGTTAGCTGTATCTCCCATCTCTACAAAACCAGCCAGTAACTTAATCAGCCTTTAGTTGCATAACTGATAAATAAAACTTACACAAAAAAAAAACTTTAGATGTTTGTTTTTTAACTTGGACTAAAACCTTTAAACATGTCAGCTTTTAAGCTCTCATAAAATAATCTAAATGTAGCTTTGCTCTTTGCTCTTTCCTCAGTGATGAAATGTCATTGACTAAACAAAGCTTTACATTGTCAAACTGTAGTTTATAAACTCATCATGTCTGCTGTATCCACGGCGTCAGTATCCTTCCACTGAACTCGGCAGAGAAAGTTGATTGGATCGTGTGTGACCCCATCCCTGACAGCTCCTATGACAATACAAGAGTTTCATTGAATACCCTGGTCATCCCTGCCAGGGACAATGTCGGTTTGTTTTTTTGATCTAATTATTTAAAATGTCTGGCACATAGATATGAAGGGCTCAGCACTTGTCTTTCAACATAATCAAAAAAAGAGGCCCAGTGTGTAAAAAGAAGCTCCTGACTGACACATGACCTACTGTCTCACAGTTTGAGGGGACCAGAGCTCAGTAAAATCACTCCCACACACACACACTATCATTCATAAACTGTCAGCACACACAGAATCTCTGCAGCTCAGGCACAGGTTTAAGTATTACCAGCCACAGGCAGAATAAGATAATTCTGTTGCAATTTGTAATAACTAGTGCTGTCAAACGATTAAAATATTTAATCGCGATTAATCACATTAATGTCATAGTCAACTCGCAATTAATTGCACATTTTTATCTATTCTAAATGTCCTTTGATTTCTTTTTGTCCCATTATTTTTTCTCATTTTAATACTTTATACTTATCAACATGGAAAAAGTGGATCGGCTTGCTTTGTGCTTTTGTCACCTGGCTTTGACGAGGGGGCAGAGAATTCGCATCAGCTGTGTGCTTGGCCATCAAGTGGTATTTCAGAGTGGACGTGCTGCGATGATAGCTCAGTTCAAAACGACAAAACACACAGATGACTTTGGTCTTGTCAATGGAACCATTTGGCAACTTTTTGGCAAAAGTAAACTTTCCATTCAGAATCGTATTGTATCTTAACGTTAGCCTACTACTCTTTGGCTGGCTTGCCAGCCCAAACAAGTGTGTGCGGCGTGCCTGTTGTTTTCTTTCCCGTCTAGCTAGATCCGGTGTGGTGTTGTAGTTTTTCTAACGTTACTAGTTGTTGCAACAGCATGTGAAAAAAACTACAAAAGAACGTTAATCTCGCGATAAAAAAATTTACGCCGTTAAAATGGGTTTGCGTTAACGCTGTTAATAACGCATTTAACTGACAGCACTAGTAATAACAAAATTAAAAGTTGGCCCCTCCTCCCCGGCAAAGCAAGAGTTAAAGTGCTCGCCAGCAGGAAAAAACCAACCCTATATTGGCTCCCCTTTTGGAATAAGCTTTGTCTGCTTGGCATTTTGCCTGCTATATTTGCGTTTATTTCAACACATTCTTACTCCCAACTCGTCAAATACTGACGTGTAGTCAGGACCCTTTGGCGTAATTTTTGATCGGACTAGGTTTGATTTACAACATTTTAAAGGGTCAATCAATAAATAATTTGTGGGGATATCTACTCAGTTGTTATTGCTAATTATATTGGGTTTATATTGCTCTGGATTATGGGCGTCCCACCTATCTAGCTAGGTATAGAATACAGGAGGGGGGGTTGTGCAGACCTTAAGTTTGGTTTAGGAGAACATCACACTCCACACTGTCAGCCCATCCTACCATCCTACCATACTTTCATTGCTCCACGTTGATCAGGGAGATCAGCCAGATAGGTGACAACATACTTACTGGGCCAATTGCGCTGGGACGTACAGACACAGATCTTGTACTCTTCCAGTCGTCCAGCGCAAAACTATACTAATAACACCCCTATATTGTGGGGCTCTGCTACATATAGAGTCGGTGGGCGGGCTTAACATAATGACGGCAGAGTTGCAACGGTTCTATGTGAATTCCCTGCTACTTGGAAACAAAGAAGATGGCTGCTGCTGCTGGCGAACAGCAGTCTTTCAAATTCGGCTTTGGCCAGGACTCTGGAAGACTTGGGAGTTAAGTTTTTCTTTGAGAAAAGAACAAAGAACGGCACTGAAGCCAGTCTTAAAAAAGGAAGATGTGTTCGGAGTTATGCCGACCAGATACGGCAAAAGTTTAACCTAGCGTTGCTTTGGTTGGTTGTAGCGCTATCCTATTGCGTTCAGAGGGAATTTGAAAGAAAACCGTTTATCCCGCCACTCGGATTGAGCCCTGTCAATGGTGAGTTCCCAGACCCAACATCTCGATGTGGGTCTGCCTTGTCAGGCTATACCATTGTCGCTCTTCTTACTACATTATTTTACAGCACAGCGGTTGAGTGGCTGCTCTGCCCGGTGCGTCCCACATCGGTATGCGACACTGAGGGCCACAGGACAAAGTGTCAGTATTACGATCTGGCACCTGGTTGCTTCTTTTTTATAGGGTCCAGCCCTCACACACTGCACGCATTGGCGGGGAGCTACACACCCACTGCCCAATGGCTGATGGTCAGAAACGTCTCGAACACAATGCGCAATGAAATGAAAAGAGAAAGTACAGGCAGAGGGCACGGTCTCTGTAGATTTATTGCTTTTAAAGGTGCTATAAATAAACTTATATATAATAAAGTTATTAACATTAAAGTTATAAGATCTGTAGTCATAAGAAATGATTGAGAGGGATTATTTTTATATGAGTCTATACATAGTTTTTAGGAAGCTCCTACTCATTCTGCAATTAAATCTCATTTCTTGTGATGTCTTTCCTTCAAACATGTTCTTTATGATGATTTATTCATCCGCAACAGGAGGGATAAGGACGTCTCCGCATCTCTGCAACCAGAGATGTTTAGGTGTCAAGTTTGTCTCCTTTGCAATAGTACCCTGCTCGTAAAAGTTAATTTCTGACTGAAATAGACGAAAGGGAAATGAGCAGCATCCTTCAAGAAGACTTCCTCCACAGTTGCAGCGCTGCTGGATTTCAGGTGGCTGGTTAGTTGAGTGCATACAGCAGTACCATTTAAAGAGCTATGACAACTTTCACACTTCACACGCTCTGAAAATGGCGCTGCCGCCTGCAACAAACAGAGGAGAGCATATCTTTGAGCTGGCGGTTTGTCAAGATGTTCATCATATCCATATCCATAGTGTCAATACACATATTTACTTGCTACTTATGTTCTCTCTCGTGCCTATCAGAAACACACATACAGTATACACCTCCAGGACAGCCACTGACCACAGTTTAGGATCGGTCAGATGGTATCGTGAGGTTCCTCCGTTCTGACCGGAGGTCTGGAATCCATGTCAGGACACAAGAAAATTAAAATCACAACGGAAAGAAAAACAACAGCAGAGCAGCGGAAAGTCAGCGACAGGTTTGCAAACATTTAGACATGTTTGGCATGTCAGCAGAAAGTCTTGATTGGAGTTTGTGAAATTGTAAGTAAAACAATGGTGTATCCTACTAATTCTAACATCTGCACAGACACATTCTACCATCAGGCCTAAATACCCAGCATCCTTTTTTTAACTCCCTACGCACTTTCAGTTTGTGTGTGTGTGTGTGTGTGTGTGTGTGTGCAGCTAGTCTAATAACCCCTCAGGGAGACAAACAGTGTTGTAGGAGTGATGTAATTAGACCAAAGCTGCCTGCCAGCAGCAACAATTGTTCTTCTAAACTAAACAAGAAACTGTCATTGCCTTAATAAATGAACCATATGATTGTTTTCTGATCTTTTTTTGATAGGTTAAGGCTCCTAAAACTACTTGGTTAAGGCCAGGGAAAGTTGTATGTTGATCATATTTCAACAAAACCGCTGTTGACTGTCTCTTTACCTTTGAATTCTTTGTTTGCTCTCTGTTTGCACTTTTGTAAAATGTTTTTACCAGCTCTGTAAATGCAGTGATTAGTTCAATGCTATCTTGTAGTTTCTGCAGTTTTAGGAACAGAGGCTCTTTCTTTACTGATCCTCAATGTAATTTGCTGAGAATGAGAGCACACACTAAATGGCTGTAAATGTACACACACACTCACGCATGCACGCACACGCACACACACACACACACACACACACACACACACACACACACACCATGATCTAAAATACATCTAATCCATGTGAAACAGCGTCTGTGTTTCATGCTTCATTAATTTCATGTGAATTGTTTTTACACTTGATTGTGGATTTTAGCTCTGCTGCTGAGAAGATTAGAAAACAAAGAGGGTAGCTTTTCATTCTGCTCTGCAGCCTTTCCTCTGAAGCAATGCATGAGTGTGCCAGTACTTCTTTTCTTCAACATTCGTCATGCACATCTCCAGCATGTTATGTAAAATTCATTTTATTTCCCTTGTCCATGCCTGCCTTTGTCCTCTATGTGTTTGACTGCTGAAAATTATATGTATTCATTTAAAAATGAGAGGTCTGCAATTGCATTTGCAAGAAAGCACTGAATACATCAAAAGAGGCCAATATATCTTCACTTTTAACTTTGTGCCTCCTTGGACAGAAGAAGCAAACAATATTACGCATTTCGCACTTTCAATTTGTACGCCACTGTTGGGAGTTTCATGTGTTTACTGTATGTTGCAAACTCAACAATGACAGTTTTCAGAGTACATCAGTGGTGCTGTAAAAACTCAGTAACTCAATTCATAGTACAGAAAAGAGGAAACTCTCAGGTAGTACAGCTATTAAATATGACAATACCCACAAAAAAACATTTTGTATTTGTGTCACCGTGTGCGTCTTCCAAATGAACACACACGCATGTCAGTCAATAACACAGGA
Source organism: Perca flavescens (assembly GCF_004354835.1). Taxonomy (NCBI): domain Eukaryota; kingdom Metazoa; phylum Chordata; class Actinopteri; order Perciformes; family Percidae; genus Perca; species Perca flavescens. The sequence goes on along the minus strand of NC_041340.1, from coordinate 5,904,247 downwards.
CATCTGTTGCCAGAGTTGTGTGGTAGAGGAAAAGCCTCACCACGATAATGCATATCTTCACATCTTTTATCCTCACGCTGTCTGCATCTCTCCGTCCTTCTCACAGCGCAAAGTAACGATCGAGAGAGTCATTCAGAAACATTTCACAGAAAACACTATTCGTTCCCAGAGCATTCAACGGCATTTGTGAAAGAAGAGAGCATTTGAAAGAGAAGTTGATTAAGAGCCAAAATTGTTAACACAAATCTATTTCTGCAAGGTTACGATCTTCATGTAAACAAATAAGACATTTCATTGCATGCAGACTCACTTGCTAGAACCTTGAGACGCCCTACATACAGCAGCTAGACAGGCACTGGCCTGGTGTTGCAGAACCAGAGCAGCAGCTTGGAAGCAGAGGAGCAACCGCTGGAGAGACAGGGACAGGATCAGGAGGACGAGGAAGGAAGGAAGGAAGGAAGGAAGGAAGGAAGGAATATACAAGGGGAGAGGAGAAAGGAAGGAAGAAATGTGGCAGGTGTAGCCAGTGAAAGAGAGGAAATGACAAAGGTGACAAAGGACACAAAAGGAAGATTGAAGGAGAAAGAAAATTTAAGGTTAAAGTAATGAAAGTAGGGAAGGGAAGGAAAGAAAAAATGGCAAAGACAAAGGGCAAAAACAAATAAAGTGGATAATCAACACAATTAATGAAGGATTGCAAGGAAGAAGGGTGCAACGAAAAAAAGAAGAAAACGAAGGAAATCACAGAGAAACGGAAATGAAACGGAATGAAAAGAAAAAGGAAAGATTGAACAATGGAAAGAAAGAGAAGGGATTGGAAAGTGTGTGGAAGTAAGAAATTATGAAAAAGACAACAAGCATGGTGTAGAAGGAAGAAAAGAAGAAAGTTAAGTGGACAAATTGGTAGGAGGAGGAAGGAAATGATGTAGAGGAGCAATAGGTAGGAAGAGGCAGCAGGAGGTGAGGGAGAAAGGAGAGAGAGGGAGGGAGGGGGAGAGAAAGGGAAAAACAAGGTTAGTTTACACCCAGACGAGTGTGTGTGTGTGTGTGTGTGTGTGTGTGTGTGTGTGCATTATAATTAGGAACAAAAAACTGCGAGCACCAACATTGATCAAAATGTAATTAATTGTGTGTCAAATGGGCTAAAACAATGCAGGAAACACACAAACAGCGACATTACCTTTAATGTTCACACATTTAAGCACCAAACTTTCTCCTGCCCCTCACAACCCTAAAGCTTGTGGGCGTGTTTAGCATCGCCAGTACAGTGGTGCACAGCAGAGTAGATCGTTTTCTGTACAAAGCATTCCCAAAAATTGGTTTCTACGGTAGAATTTAGGCTTCTAAACGAGAATTAGGAAGACGTTGATAGGGACAACCAGCAGTTTCTCCATTTCATTCAAAGTACTGCTTTTATTAGATACTATTGTGTGCAAAGTGAGAGAAAAGCTCATGGAGAAGCCAACTAAAAAAGTAGAAGGCTTCATTCTCTGGGGTCATGAATGTAAATGCACAATTTCACGTCAACATTGACAGTAGCTGTTGAGGTTTCTTTGTCACGGATCAAAATGTTGATTAAAAAGAAAGACGGGGGGCAGTATACAAACGTGTCAACAAAACATTTGAAATTTCATGACAAGTATATTTAAAAAATCATGAGCTGTACCAGAGTTTTGGACAAACCGACACATCCATCAAAAACCCTCCGTGAGCATCTGCCAGCAAAGGAGAAAGGAAAAGGCAAATCATACCCATTTCAAAACACTCAGTCAGTCAGGGGCTTGGCGGTCAGACATTTTATGAGCCTAACCCCAATCTGTCTGCTTTGATGTTTGATGGGGAGCAGTCATGTGGACATAACAACCCAGAGACTCTGAAGAACCCTCCCCCCAGACTTTAGCAATCACCAAGGAACTGAACAGCTTGTTAGTGGACAGAGAGAGAGAGAGACGGGCCGGCAAGTTATAGACTGAGTGACCATGATCTGAGAGAAGCTGTCACAGAGGGAGAAAAACAGGCTGTGATATCAGCCACTAAAAATAAAAAAAAATACAATAAGGCCTACCTAGCATTCCTAGACAGTCTCCAAAGTCCTCCAAAACATACGACGATATACCTGTAGGTTGTTGATTCCTACCCTCTAATAGGACACACAGGAGCCTATAGCCTATTCCTCATATCTAAACCAGAGAAAGCCTGGTCTCACAGAATTCCATGAAATTATCACGAACTGTTAACAGCTCATTACGTGGTGGTGGCACGGAATGTGTGAAAATTCCGTGTGGCCACCACGTAAAACAATGCCAATGTAAAGTCAATGAGAAGATGACGTAGCATTAAGAGCGACTACGGTAGCGAGTAGTATGTAAGGCTGAAATTTTGTGTAAGGAGGTTGGTTGCGGTGGTGGATGGGTCAAAAAACACAGGACTTTCACTCAGGAGACCGGGGATTGTGTCCCGCATGTACACGTTTCCTAAAGTCGCTTTCTTCTTGTCCTAAACCCAAGCGTCCCGTTCTTCTTGTGTGTCATGGAACCGTAAGCCCAACCACGACCTTTTAACTTAACCTTTAACTTAAGGGGCCGTGTTCATTTCACAGAATTCTTCCGTGGGCCCGTCACGGAATGTTTTGCGATTCCGTGAAACTGACACTGATTTTGAGTTAAGGGGCCGTGTTCATTTCACGGAATTCTGTGAGATCAGATTGACCAGAGAACGTAACGGTCACCAAAACTACTTGATTTAGTTTAGAAATGTCATGGTTTGGGGCAAATCATGGATGTCTAAAAAAATAAAATAAAAATGTATACAGCGTTGGAGGCGAAGCCCCGTTCATTCCTATTCTCAATGGCGCATGAAGCAGCCCATAGAGCAGGCCCACTAGAGACCTCCTCCTGCCAAGTTGGCTACTTCTGGTTTAGCGCTCCGCTAACTTTAATGGGCAGTAAATAATTTAGTCATGCAGCTCTTTTAGACTTTCCAAATGTTATTGGACCGAACGGATCAAATTCTGATAGTGAAACCAGTCATTTCGCGGGGGCTGTGACGCTCCAAAAAATGTATCCACTAATTTAAAGACGGCTCTTTTAAGCCTGTTCTCATGAACCATACGTTCGAGAAGCTACGACGTTAAGCAGCGTAATTCGTATTTCCACAATAGTCGCGGTACTATGTACCCGGCCGGAGCACAGTCACCTATTCCCGGGTAACTGAACCACCAACTACAGCTGACCTGATGGAACACCATGCGGGGGCACGTAGCCGGTGTCGTAGAGCTCTCTAGCGGTTAAACACATCTACTAGCGTTGTTCTTTTGCCATATTAGTCTAATAGCCGTTACACACCAACCAGACGGCCAACCGTCGGCAGAAAAGCCAGTCGGGCCCGATCAGTCTCCCCGTGTTGGTCCAAAAAGTGCCACAGAACACACCAAAGAGACGAGACGTAATACGTCTCCATAACAGCAGGTGGCGCTAATCTGTATTGTCGCCCAAAAAATGTGACGAACATGTCACATGGGCTTGTTTTCTCCGGAAATTCAAAGCCAGACTGTCATGGCGGCTCGAGAAATAGGCCATGCAGTTGCTGAAGCGATCTTCATTTCAGCTCAACAAAGGTCAGTTTAAAAGATTTTAGTCAGATTTTGAAAGACTCTAGTCACGCTCATTCCGCTCGCCATTTCCGGGTGAGTCCCGACTGCCCTGCCGCCGACTGAACATGTCAGGTCGGCCAAAATGAAGGCTGACAGCCCCTCAGACGGACGACGGCACGGGACACACCAAACAGATTCGAGTCACTGACCTCGCCAGACTGTCCAATGGCCGATTATCAGCTTGGTGTGTCTCGGGCTTAAGGGGGAAAGTATTTTTGCTTCTGTTACGCACATGACGTAGCTCGGTTTGTTCTGTAAAGTCTTCTTTTCAAACTGGACACTAACCCTGGTCACCTGGGTGAAAGTCCTGTGTTTGTTTGACCATCCACCACCCCAACTTACCTCCTTGCATGGAAATTTGGCGCTCTTATACTTTGTCGCCTTACTTTCTGCTTTTCTCCCATTATAATTACTACGGCCACTAGAGGGCAGCGTCACTATAAAGATGATTCGGAGGAGGACAGTCTCCAAATTTCTCTCTGGGGGGATTCTCATCTAACAAGCATATAGTATGTCTAACTACTGTCTCGTAAGTCCAAAGCAAATCTAATTGTAAATCCTGTGAATATCTTAAATACTGTCAAAGAGCCAGTGTCCCAGCAGTACAGGTGAAAACGCCACATGCTAAAAACAACTATATCTTAAAAGATTCACTTTTTTTTAATTTTTTTTTATCATATTCATTTACTATATATTTGACTTTTCCCTGTGTATATACTGAAGACAACACACATTTGTAGCAGATTTGACACAACCCAAAAGCATAGACCACTTTTGATCAGCCACGCAACACGCAACACATTATTGGCTTAAATCTAAATATCTCCAATGACCTTTTTCACACCACACGGTATTATACAACCCTGTGGTTCACACAGCTCGCAACGTTTGCACCCAGTGACACCTGCTGCTATGGAAACTATTCAGACTTGTTATAAATGAACAGCCCTTTACTAAATGTTATGCTCAGCTTGATGCAGGCTGCAAATTCATGCCATTATATAGCTTTATTTACACTTGCTGCTGTAAAAACAGTGCAATTAAAGAAACTAATATTTAACAATTTCAAGGAAATATTAAAATTGAAAACAAATATATAATGAAGAGAAAACAAAACTATTCGCTGTAATTGTAGACAAAGAGCAAATTAAATTTGGGGTAGTTTAAGTTTTAACATTAGATCCTTTTGGGTCTGTACCACAGAGTGTTTTACCATAGATGATGTGTCTCCACTTCTATCTTGAATCCAAATATTGGGATAAGAGCGCTGCCATCTTCTAATTTTGGAGCCAGAGTACAGTAGTGATTGGGCGATAGAGCCGCGCAAAGTCTCGCCCATACACCCGCCTGACCAATCGCGAGTCAATCACAGCTGTCAATCATGATGTTTTACTCCATTTTTTGATAGCATCAAATAACAACAAAAAAAATATATCAAAAAAATGTATCAGAAAAAAGAACACTCAAACAAACATTAGCGTGATCAGAACTAACTAAAATGACCGAAACCATCTTTGGGTAAAATGTATTTGATGTGCACTTTAATTTTTTCGTTTGGCTGTGTTTTTCTCAGCTTATTATATCATAATCTGCTATAACATATTTGGAAGCAGCGCCAGATAGTGAGCATGTGTGGAGTGTTAGCTGCAGTTGTTTGTTGTGAGCTTGTGGATGAATGCAGCTGACAGCATCATAGCAGCATTTAACCCGGCAGCCTGAAAGCAATGCTTCCTGTTAGGATTTTCTCTGTTTGATTTTGTTTATATCTGCGAGACAATGCAGTCCAGACACACACACACACACACACACACACACACACTGCTATCAGCTTCTCTTTTTATCTCTTGTATATGAATACACACATGCACACGAAGCTAACATATAAACACACTCACACACTGACGAGTGGGGACAGTGTGTGTGGTATTGCTTCAGGTCAACAAATGAGATGCCACACACACGCACACACACACACACACACACACAAACACACACACTGAACACTGGTGGAAACGTGATGCAGAGATGAAGAGAAAAACATTTCTGAGAAGAGATGTGGACAGAGAAATAACAGGAGTATGGGCACGATAAAGAAAACAACACAAGGGAGAGGGAGTTAAAGAGAGAAAGAATATGAGAGGGGGAAAAAAGAAAAGGGGGAATAGGAGAGAGAATAGATGGAAGATAGCACAATGGAAAAGACAATACATAAACTATAACGAAGGAAAAGAGAACAATGGAAAGCAAACCTAACTGTCTTTGTGAAAAATAGTGTCTTAAGAAGTACTCTATCAAAAGTGGTGGTTATTAACCAAGTCATATCCTATGAAACTATAATAGCACAAAAAGCTAATTCAAACCGGCTCCAAGTTAATCAACCAGAATATATAAATATCAGCTGTTAATTTCATCTGAAACTGACAATATAGGTGTTGTTTTATAAGTGACTCAATCTTTTATCTGATCTCATAATCCCCATATATCTATTCTCTAAGTCTTTCCTTGTTTCATACATTCAGTTGGCAGACTCACCCCTGTGTGATATGATCCGCTGCCACATCTGAATGTCCAGTTTATCATATAACTTGTAAACCCAGTTGGTGGTGTTTAATAGAGGCTGTGATATTTTATAGATGTTATTTGGGATGCTGTGCAAAGTCACCAAGTATAACAGGTTTACTGTAAATGAATAAAAGAATATTTTGCTTAAAGGTGCCCTGCCACACAAAACTGTTTTTACTTGTATATTTTGAAATATGTTAGGTCCATATGTGTTTGTGTTATGTTGTGAATGTGAAAATGAACTGATACCTCCTCTGTCAGCTCTAGCCACTGAAAAGAAATAAGCGCAGAAATCAGGCCAATTACAAAAGCTGATCAGTCTGATGTGGTGTTGCCTGAGCTCACTACTATTCATGAGCTCGCCCAGTTGCGCTGGGTAAAAGATGCTGATAGCCAGGCTCTCAATGGCTAGCTGTTAGCCAATCAGAGTCAAGCAGCTTAGCTTGTTGAATATTAATGAGAACTGGCACAAATCGAGCTGAGTCTTCCTGCAGGCTTTCTATAGCACGCTAGAATGGCTTGAAACAAGGTAACCAAGGCATTTTTTCCACAAAAACCATGAGTCCATGGTAGAAGTTCAGACATTACCACAAAGTAATGAAATACGTGTGGCAGGGCACCTTAAATGGATGACAGAGCACAAAGAGAGTGAGACCACTGAGAGACCACAGCATGAAAGAAAAGATTTCAACTTAAAACTAACTTTTTAAGTCAAATTCTTCAAAAAGCAAGACGCATCTTTTTAGTCAGGCGTTCATTTAGCCACATTGCTGACTGTACTACTGTGTATCTTATGCTTTTGTGTTTTACTATGATTTACTGTGATGTATCATGCTTTTTATGATTATCGATTTGTTTTAATGTATTTATTTATTTGGCCTGTGAAGCACTTTGTGACTTGTGTATGTGATAAGTGCTATATAACCAGTAATCAATTTTAAGACTTTTATCTTGAAGCAGTTAAGTGTTGACTTTAAAGACTCACCGAGGTTACCAACCATCTAACTTATTACATAAAAATCAAGCCACAAGTGCCCTGCACCGTTAGCTGAAGAGGTTCAGGAAACAGATTTGCCATTTAGATTACATCTCAAGCCTTCAACTGTGAATGCCAAGGCAAACAACTCCATTCCAGACACATCGAAACGCATTTGTGCCATACAAAGATGGTTGCAAACATCCTGCTGCGTGAATATATACCATAAGCAAATATAATGTGTCCATTTTCTGTATTAAATAGCAAAAAACAAACCGATGAAATTTGAGTTAACCAACATATCAGGTTAATCTACAGTACAGGATATCCTGTTCAATAGACAGTCTTGTTGTAACCCATCCGAGAAGAAAGCTGATCCCAAATCAATAGCTGCTGCTTGCTTTACACAGCATTCTCTATGGTCGACTAGGGTTAAGTGCCAACTACCACACATTAAAAGGAATGATGATCCCTTGTTTTTCATGTTCCAAAGCTCATTTACACTTTAATGCTACAAACAGATGGTCTGCATGATTTATACATTGACGCACACAGCAGTCTGTGTAAAACGTACTATACAAATGTTTAAATTGTTTTTAAAAATGGTTGGAAAATATGATTAAAATGTGTTTAAAAGCAGTTAGAGTTGACATGATATAACAGAAATTTGTATATTTTCTTTCTTTGTGTTTTAAAGGTTTTTCACCTGCTACTGCTATACTGCTACTGCTATACTGCTATACTGCTACACCCACTGCTAGAAAAGACTAAACTGTTAAGCATCTTAAAGACCTACAAAAATCCAAAAGCCTTCCTTGGCTGAAGCAATAATTAAAATGGAACTGTCAAATTGAACTGCTGAAGTAAGCCAAAATAAAAGGAGGAAAAAATGAAAAGATGTGTTTGGTCAATGAGTGATATCCAGTTCTTTATTTCGGGGTAGATGCATCAAATCCCTTTTAAATGGGGAATCTGCACAAAAATTAGAAGAGACTTGACACATAATGTATGCAGAGTGCTCTGTAGCAGATGTCACGTGACCAGCCGGCGCTCTCCTAGTTTTCGTATGAGATCATACATTTTAGTGTGCGTAACCTGTTCATGAGATTGCTTTGATGTGTGTATGGTTTCTAACAGATTGTGAGGGTGTGGGTGTGTGCTGTTTAATTGCTTCTTTTATTAGCCTCGAAATTGAAGCACTAGCTTTACACAATATGTGTGTGTGCTCTATACATGTCTTTTATAGGTATTTATGTTCACACTGCACTAAAATAGAATTTGTACAACCCATTGTTTTACAAACAATAACCTAATCTTACTTTTTAACCTATTTTAAAATCTCAATTTACTTCAACTTAACGATTTTATTTATAACTGTAGCTTTACTTTATGTTACTTTATACCCTTTTTGACGTGCTTTTTTCTTACTTTTTATTTTATTTTTTTTACCTTGAATTTGACCGTGAGCAACTGCAACTAAACAATTTTGCCGATTCTGATTTGGATGTCTGTGAGTGTCGACCCTTTATTTTCTGACTCTCCTCCAGCGGCCCTGCAGAACAAACAGAGCACCATGAAGCCGTGCAGCAGCTGTATATTTTCAGCCAAAGGTAATATCCCCAGCTGGATATAACTCAGTGAATAATGAAGAGAAGTTGCTCTATGTTTCGCCAGCAAAAACCTGACCTGCTGATTGTGATAAAAAATGTTTTACCCCTAAAACATATCAGACTGAGAGCTTAAAACCAAGAGAGAGAGAGAGAGAGAGAGAGAGAGAGAGAGAGAGAGAGAGAGAGAGAGATCATTAACTGCTGATGTTCAACACATTTCCGCAGGTCATGTTTTTATTCTCGAGTATATAATTGACTTTTTGTTGAAAGCCCTTCCCATCAACCTGCCTCATCTACTGCATCCTCAGTAAGTGATATCCCACCACGTCAGCATGCTGCTTTACTCAAAACTCAGTGTCTTGCGGCGGCGTTGTATTCTGGTCTTTTTTCTGCTCCTGTGGGTGTAGCAAATTGGTCTCTGCTTCTTCCATGATGGATTTCTCCCAGTGTAATTGCTGAACATTGGTACAAAACAGCAGTGGCAGAGCTGTTTGATTTTAAGAAACTGACGCCACATAGAAAAATCGAACCTTTAAACATAATAGGCAGTTAAATTAACTAGTTAGAAGTTTAAATTTCATATTCCTACATTACATCTGCAATTGTTCTTTACACATAGACGTTTTGAAAGCATTCAAAGTTCAACAGTTTAATACAAGCAGGGGAATTAAAATCAATAAGTATAATGTACCTGCTGACACTAATGTTTCTCCACATTTATTACCGTGATTATTTGTCATGCTTTTTCAGGGATTGCAATACTTAAATTATTTGTCACAGTAAGTTCATCCAGTTTCTTCCAAAGGGAAATGATTTTTGTTTTCATTTTGTTTGATTTTATATTTTTCATATTCATATTTTGATTTCAATCATATTCCATGTTCCAAGTTTCAGAGGCTGAAAATGCGTGTCTTCATCCTACGATGCATCTCCGGTCTTCTCTTTAAGTAGTATAACTTAACACCAAAAACCACAGATAAAAAAACCCTGAAATAAATCGCCACCTTGTGCAATAAATGTAAAAAAAAAGAAAAGTCATCACTTGTATGAACAAATGTACATTTTTACAAGGCTTTCATCACACCGCTATAGCTCAATAATAATCTGAGTCCAAACTAATGAACTGAAATATAATTTAGATTCTCGACCATCAGTCAGTTTTGCTGTTGGCTTTTATACTCCCCATCAATCTCATTCATAACTTGGAGAGAAAAGTAGCCCAAACTATCACAAGCCACTAAGGCTGGAGTCCGAATTCAACACATGTTAGGCACCCGCCGAATTGCCTCTGAAGTATAAAAAAAAAAAAATATATATATATTTATAATGTCATTCAATACCCAATTTCAATACCTAAGGAGTGAATCGCATCAGCGCCAGTGAGCCAATAAGCACGCAGCATGCTTCTACCAAGATCTAATAATGTTTGTGATTGCCTGTCTAAGAAAAACTCTATGTTAGACAGAGACGGGGGGCTCACGCATTAGGAGCTAAAAAAATAAATGAATAGATTTGTGCTGTAATGTGTAATGTTGTAATTTCTATTTGTTTTATAAAATTGGTATAGAAAAAAGTATTGTTAAGGAACTGGATGGAAGTCACGGTATTGGTATCGAAAGTTTTTGAAAGGTACCCAGCCTTGCAAGCCACCCAGAATCCTTTTTACTGACCAAGTCAGAAAAAAAAGACCAAATGGGTGGAAAACTGCTCCACCTGGCAACACTGCATGAGAGTTGTCATTTGGCTAAGCCCTGACACAGCACAACAGTCACAGAAGAGGCTTACGTTGGTTATAGTCTAGGTCAAAAGTCAGATCAAAAGGCTTCACTGTGTTTAACTACATATGCTTAATTTGACATTGTGGACACTTAGAACAGAAATCGAGATATATATTTATAAACATTATTAAGGATGCACCAAATCCAGATTTTTGGGGTTCGGCCGAATACCTAATCCTACCCCCATCCTCAGTCTATTAACACAGTAAACACATTAATGAAGTAAACAAATGGTTAACACAAGTTTTTAGCTGTGAGTGTATTGTTTAGGGTCCTTGCCACCACGAGACAAATTGGGCAGTGCAAATTGAACATGTAGCTCGACTTGAATGGCCTTCTTTTGACTGAAAGTACTCAATGCGAACACTGCATTGAACGCTCCACCTACGTTAACACCTTCCCGTAATCAACAGCGGCGTCATTACGTCGACCAGCGTAGTGCGCGTAGTGCAAGCGTCCAAAAAATGTCTAAGGTTTGGCAGAAATCAAACCCCGTCAAAAAGCCCAATATTCGGCCAAATCCGAAGCCAAATCTTGGATTCGGTGCATACCTAAATATTATATTCATATCTTTTAGCATCCTTTAGCTAGCTCCTCTTTCTCCTCCACATATGTCTTCGCTGCCACGGTACCGCCCATTGTCGTCAGTGATGAATAAAGCTCATCATATCGTCATTTAGGAAACTTTGACACTGTGATTGAAGGAGCTCTGATGTGAACACTACGCCGTGATGCACTCAGCTGCACCTATCAAATCCCTTTGTCACATCACACTCATCTCAGTCCTAATGGAATGAAAAGATATCATTAAACGAGCTAATGTTCTATCCAATGAAGGATGCTAAAGTGCTGAATTGATTCCATCTGAAAAGACAATTAACTTTTAATTGAAATACCGCTGCGTTTCAATGTTTGTCTGTCAGAGAGAGAACGTGTATGTCAATGGATCTGTGCTGGTGTATCTGTGTGCGTGCGTGTGTGGTTTAAAAGGGAACAATGGGAAATGATCTACTGATGCATCTGTCTCACATCCTCGGAAAAAAATATACACAAAGCTGTAGTATCTTGAGGATAATTCAGCTCATTAAATACTATTTTAAAGCGCCCATATTATGCTAATTTTCAGGTTCATAATTGTATTTTAAGGTTGTACCAGAATAGGTGTACATGGTTTAATTTTCAAAAAACACCATATTTTTGTTGTACTGCACAGCTCTCTCTCACTGCTGCAGATCCTCTTTTCACCTGGTCTCTGTTTTAGCTACAGAGTGAGACCTCTTTTCTTCTTCTTCTGTACTATCTTTGATTGTACTCACACATGCTCAGTAGCTCAGATGTAGATCATATCAGCTAGCTAGCTCCATAGACAGTAAAAAAAAGGTTGTTTCTCCAACTTCGGTCGGTTAAAATGCATTATTAGCTGGGAGACTTCTAAACAAGGGTGCACATGTAAGTAGTTATTTTGTAGATTAGCAAGCTAACGCTAGCATGCTAACGGTTGCGGTTAGCCAGCTTGTTTCGGCTTATGACGTAGAAAGCCGTGCAGATTTTGAACAGCTCACCAGGAGACTGAAGGCAGGACACATTCAGAAACCATATCTCACTCAAAACAGCATTGATGCTGGATGGATTCCCCCCCCCCCCATTAAAAGCACAGTTGAAAACACTTTACTGTCGTGTGGTTTTAACCACCTCAGTGTTTTATTGCAGATCAGCTGAATCCAAAGCTTCAGTGTGCATAGCATCGACACGAGTCCACGTGGTGAAAGCTGTCTGTGTTTTCTCTGCTCACCGCAGGTGGTGCGAGCCTTCCGTTGGTACAGCAGCATGTCACAAATGATGGAAGTAGCCTATTAAGTCAAGACTCTAAAACGCGCCGATATGAATCATGTTCTCTGTCATTTGCAGGAACGCAGACAGAAAGATCCAATACAAATATAAGGTCTCTGATATTACACTCTGCTTTCTTTTTCTTCTCACACTTTCTCATCTCCATCTCATTTCCTTTGCCTCTCTTTGTTTTAATTTGCTCCTTTTTCTTCATTGTCCAATCCCTCTCCTGTCCTCTCTCCCTCCTCTTCCGCCTTTTGTCTCCCCTCTTTTTCCCTCCCCACCTTTCTACATTTCTACTTTTTTTTTGCTTTTGTCTTAACAGTCTCGTCCTTTTTTCCTTTCATCCCATCCAATATTTAATTTCCTTTTTATCTCCTTTTTGCCTCTCCTTACTTATTTCCTTTCCTCTCTCCTCCTCTTAAATGCTCTTTTTTTTATCTTTAGCCTCCCTCTTATCTCGTCCTTACTTTCTTATCCTTCTGTTTTTCTTCTCCCCTTATTGCCCCTCCTTTCTTAATCTTCCGTCCTATTCTTTCCCTTTTTTTATTTTCTCCTCTCAACTTTAGTCTTAAACCCTTTTTCTTTTCCTAACCTTCTCTCCTTTCTCTCATATTGTCTTCTTTCTCTTCTCTCCTTCCTTTACCCATTTTCATTCTTCCAATCCTCTCCTCTCATCTCCTCTCCTCTTCTCTCCTCTGGCAGTGAAGAATTGCTTCTTGAAAACAGTTTGTTCTCTCGGCACTGACAGCCTTCAGAAATATGACTCCAATGAGACTATAAACACTCACTGTGTGTGTGTGTGTGTGTGTGTGTGTGTGTGTGTCTAATGGAGTGTGTTTATATGCTTTGGAGGATAAAAGTATTATGTGTCATGCTTTACTTGGCCACTGTTAACAGGCTGATACATCATGTTCAACCTGTATGTTAACCAAACAGCTGCTCTTCACACTCAATGTCTGAGTGTGATTTACAGCAGGTTGACCACGATTTCTCTACAGCCAAAGGAACTCTACACATCAGTGGTTCTATTTTACTCGTTTCACTGCTATATTGTATTGTCATTTGCCGTGCACCAGAAATCACCTGTCAATCACACAGTGCAGATGGGACTCTTTCTTGATCATGTTGTATCTTTATTGTCTGGTATTTTTACAGTGTTCAAGTATCACAACAAACTGTCTTTTATTGTGCAAATGTCACACACGTATTTGAGTCATTGATCCTCCCTTATTGTCACAGCCTGACTAAATTGCATCATCGTCAGTGAGCCAATAAGCACGCAGCATGCTTCTACCAAGATCTAATACGTCGCAGAGGCAGGCAGGAAAAACTCTACGTTACGCAGAGACAGGGCTCACATAGTAGGAGCTGAAAAATAAATAAAAAGATTTGTGCCGTAATGTGTAATGTTGTAATTTCTTTTTGTTTTATAAAATTGGTATCGAAAAAAGTATCGTTTAGGAACTGGTATGGAAGTCACAGTGTTGGTATCGGTACCGGTACTGAACATTTTTGAACGATACCAGCCCTATAGACTACCTGCAAACAATCATCTGTCTCCCTCAAGCCTTTGCCAGATTGTCTTGTGTTCATGCTGAGCTCTCAAGCCACTTGATCCAGCCTTGTTTTAACCTTAGTTTTTCATCAGGGGACGCATATCTTCAACAGTGTATATGTTTATACACTTTTCTTGGTCTTAATAATTCAAACCATGGCTAAAACATCTTTTCTTTGTAGCTGTAAAGAATATTCCGAAATGAGGTGTTGTAAGAACTTTCACGGGGTATAACTAATTTGATTTATTCTTTACACTTCCTGCCTTTTGCATTGCAACGTGGTATGGAAGTATTAAAGCTGGGAGATAATGATACATTTCCCTGATAGCTCTTAAATACCAAATTACTACATAACATCATTAAAACTTTTTTTCCCAGCAAAACGTAATAGGTTATACTTAGAAAAATAAAAATAAAACTATGTGGGCTCCACCGCAAGTGTTTTTTAATTTGAAACTCAGGCTTGGAATGAGTTATGTGCTCATTACCAAGTTGTTCTTGGGTAAATTGTAGTAGCCGCTTATTTGTCTGAAACTCTTTTATAGTTACCGTTAAAAAAAAATATTTTAAAGAAGTTTGCAGCAGCTTCTCTTTGCACTCCCACTGTTGAATATTCTGCACATACAGACATGTCCACAAGCGGTCTGGCTGATTCACAATGTGTTCATTTACATGTTAATTTAGACCTGGCATCAACATTAGCAGCTTCTTGTATCTAAATTAGATACACATGTAAAAACAATAGGCGCTTTTACATGATCGAGCACATTCCATCAGACTTCTTGACTTGTCTGATACATTTTAAAACAAATTCTTTCAACTAACTGTGAAAACCCTTTCTCAGATAGTCTGCTGTAAACGTATCTGCAATTTTAAAGGGTAATTTCGGCCTACTCTAAAACAACAGACTTCCAGAATTCCTTTTCCCGACTCACTTTCCACTCTCCACACAGCTGTCTTTGGACATGAAGTCACCTCGTGAAATCGATAATGTTGAGCTTGTAATGAGCAAAAAAAATCAAATCACTTTTAGTAGATAAAAATGGAGACTGCATAATTATCCCATTAGGTCACATTTGCAGTCCCGTTCGTGCTGGCCCGTCATTGCGATCTGTCTCATACTGGACTGATTTCAAAGATTTTTGGTCACATCAGTCTATTAAACACAAATGCATGGGGAAATGGAGTCCAGGTTGAAAACAAAAATGGGGTCCAGGTTGAAATTAGCCTTTAACTTGGGCTCTTGTAGTAAAAGGGGCGCTAAGGCCCAACTATGGTAATTGCTGTTGTGATAACTGGATTTCAAAATGAGGATGTTTGACAGACGTGTCTGAAGAGAGTGGGGCTAATTTTATGCAAAGTGTTTTAATTTCTGTTTAATTGGTTCATTTAAATTATATTGCTTCTCTTCATAAATTTGCCTGAAACGGAATATCCACAATTTAATGAGCACTTTTAGAGAAATCAATTTACAATTTATCAATTCAGTCATTTATTCATGTGTTTTGGACACTTTGTAGATTATCTTTTAAATTGTTATATTGCTGTAACAACAAATAAAGGTTAGGACTCCTCAGTACTTGAGATTTTGTGATTACAAATTCTTTAGCCTTGTTACATCTACTTGTCGACTCATAAAACAATTCATCTGCTATCATCTAAAAAAAAAACATAATTACTTTTTATGCTGAAATCTTTTTTAGAATACATCAGTGGCTTTTTTTCTCAGATTGCAGCTATCTCATTTTGCCTCCAGACTCTCCAGCTGTTTCAATCACATTCACAGTTGTACAAAAAACTGCAACAAAAGGCCTCATCATCGCCCACATTTGTTAGGAGATTGTGTCAACGAAACAAGCAAGTCGTGACATCTGACCCTTCCGCAGCCAATCATTAGCTCAGAGGAGCAAACAGAGGCCACCGAGAGGCCGCTGAAGGTCAGCAACAAACTCCAATCAGTGTAAATTGTATAACTGGACCATTACCCAGAATGTAACAGCCGAATGAGCCGTGGTACGGCATGTCCTTGTACAGCCATTGTGTTAGTTAAATTACGTGATGCAGTCTAGTTGTATTTTTGTTCCTACTGTGTGCTCGCCCACACATAGACGCACCACTCTCCAGATCACCCTGACCATCACAGTATGAGGTCATACCTGTGACTCGTAGGAGATGGATGACCAGAAATATCCGCCATCACTTCCTTTGGATAATGACCTGAATTCAACACAGTGTGTGACTCTGACATGTCACTTAATCCCACCTTGGGTCTTGCTCCTGAGCTTTTCCTGTACTGTATCAGTCAAAGAAGCAGTCTCAGGCGAAGATGACATACTCCTGGAATTTTAAAAGCCATTACCCGAGTCAATGCTGAACCCCTGCATTACCTCAGTCAGGCTGCATGGCCTCGCTGTAATGGACCGTAGTATAAAGGTTATAAAAAACAGGGTTGTGCCCATAAAATTCCCCAGTGGGATGCAGGGCTGGCTGTTAAAAACTGAATAGGTGGGTGTAACTTAAATTGCTCTTTTAGTCACATGTCCAAGTGAAAATTGAAACAGGTTTGTCTTGCTGGAATCATTCTTCTTGTTCATGAGAGATCCATTCAATGTAAGTGACGGGGGGGATTTACACACAGACCCGGAATACACACACAGCCCTATACATGCACTAATGGGTAGGGGGCTGCCCATGAAAGGCTGCTCAAGGGCACCTCAGCAGTGCCCAGGATGTGAACTGGCGCCTCTCCAGCTACCAATCCACAGTCTGAACTCGGTCTATGCTGGGACTTGAACTGGCAACCCTCTGGTTCCCAAGCCAAGTCCATACATACTGAGCCACCGCTGCCCCCATATAAGCAGTTCTGTTGCGTTAACCTAAGCAGACCCTGCACGTTGAAAAATGATGGCAAAGGGGTACCCAGAGCTATAAAAATGTGACACCAAATGTGATGGGTTGATTTTAGTGTGTTACTATTCTTCCACTGCAACTCAACGAAAAAAAAAAGGGGATTGAGGGGATAAGCGAAGGTTCATATCAGCTTAGTTTGGCTGTGAATGGAGACATTTTGGGTGAATCAAATAACATATGTTTCTTTTTTCCCACTTTCATCCACATTCATCATTTGAATTATGTGTTTATGCATGTATACATTCAGACATAAGTAGTCAATACTTGTGATAATGACCTTAACTATAGATATGTGCAACATGTGCTGAGGACTTATAGCTTCAATTTGAAGGGCATCCAGCCTCAAAGGTTGCAACCCACTGTGAAAACAACTCTAGATCTTAGGTTCTTCAAAGTGCTACATAAAGTAATGTATCCAGTTAAAGAGAACACCAAGAGACTGGTATTACTTCAGACAAAATTAAAGAAAATAAATGAATGGAAGATGCCATAGTCCCACCCACACTGTTTTGATTGACATGTTATCTCTGCAGCACAGAAACTCTACAGCCATTAACAGAGACAACAAATACAACCAACGGACGGACGGATGATTACCACAATCTGATTACCTCACTAATTCCTGTTTGAACTGTCAAAGTATATCAGTTCAAAGGAGGAAATGGTAAAAACGGATTGAAATAAACCAGCAGAGAGCAGTGCTTATGTGTGTGCCTTGTGGCTAAATTCATTTCCAGCCAAAGTAAACTGCTAAACTATTCACAATGTCTTCAGGTTGTCTAGTGGGTTGGTGTGTATGAGTATTTGCATGACATAAAACTAATTTCCTGATTAAGTATTTATGCATCTGCTGCCATTCCAGCGGAAAATAAATGTCACTAAGAAGTCACGTGTAACACTTCCAGGCCGGCTGACAAATAATAACTTGGCCTCTGTGCTAGCCTAGAAATCTAGACTCCCCCTACATCTGGATGTGGGTCTGGCTTGTCAGGCTACCTCTGTGCATTAATCAGAGAAAAAATCTTACAGCTAAGGTGAGAGTTCTCTGGTGGTGTTTGTTTTTAGAGCTTTATGAGTGCCATCTGAAATGAACTGTAGTTATCACTCACCAATTTGTAGGATATATTTAGAGCTCAGGCCTCGCTGCTGTCATGCACAAACCACACGTGTTAAGAGCGCTCCATGACAGAAGAAAAGCTTCTGTTCTAACTCAACACGTGTATTTTTCATGTTAGAGAGAGTTACAGAGTTCAATATAAGGAGGTGAAATAGATACAGTTTAAAAAAAAATGAGATTGACAGAGTTTGGAACTTTTTGTTTCAAACGTTTTGTTTAAAAAATGGATATTCAATGTTTTCCATTTTTTCTTTTTAACAATTCACCTACTATTATTATATGTTTTTACATATTTTTATCTATGTTCTATGTTATATATATATTTATGTATCAGTCCCTCCAGAAAAACGCGATTATGCGATCGCATAATTCAATGCATAATCAGCCAAAGTTCGCATATTTATGCAGGGGCCGCATTTTTTTCAAATATAACAAGTTGAAATATGTTGCGTTTACTTCACACAAGAGCAGCCATTTTCCCCTGTTGCCATGGGAATGTTATGAAGTGACGTAATTACGCGACGTGAACATCACCGAAAAGCAGGGTGTTGGGGGAATCACTTTTTTTCTCTTTTTCATCAAACCGCAATTTTTGCGAGTTCCCGCAATTTTTGCAATATATATATATATATATATACTGTATATCCAGGTTGCGTTTTGTGAAAAAAAAGCAGGGGGGATGTTAATTGATCATGCACAACAAAACAAAACATGCAATAATTAAATCCCCCTTTCAATACCACCATAGTGCCACTCGGCCAGCCATGCCAAAACACTTATTTATGTACTTCAATATACAATGAAAAATAATCTCAAAATGAAATAGCACTATGTGGTCTCAACATAAAACACAGCGCTTTCAAGCCGAGGAGCGGCGTTTACTTTGCAGCTAAAACAAAATACTTTCAACAAAGAAGCGCTTGTTTGTTCCTTGGGAGTGTATTAATCCAATCGTTCTACTAAACATAACAAGTCATTCCTGTGCCTATACTGCTGACTACAGGCATAGTCAGCCATCTTGTTGGGTACAAAAATTCTCGGATGACACTGCTTTAGTGGGTCTCCTTAATCAGGGTGATGATCTTGCCTACAGAAGAGAGGTGCAGTTTTTTTACACCTGGTGTGAGTCTAACTTTATGAAACTGAACGTAGGAAAGACCAAAGAACTTCTTATTGATTTTAGGAAGAAAAAAGAGAAGGTCCTTCCAGTTACAATTAATGGGCAGTTGATTGAAATTGTGCAGTCATATAAATTCTTAGGTATATACCTGGACGAAAAATTAAACTGGAAGGAGAATACGAATGTCCTAATGAAGAAGGCTCAGTCGAGATTGTTCTTTTTGAGAAAACTTAGATCATTCAACATCAGCACAAAGCTCTTAAATGTTTTTTATCAAGGGATTTTGGCTAGTGTTCTTTTTTATGCTGTACTGTGCTGGGGAGGCAGTATATCTGTTGAGGACAAAAATAGGATAAACAAGTTAATCAAGAGAGCTGGTTCAGTTATTGGTCTTAACCAGGATGTACTGGAGGTTACTGTAGAGAAGAGGATTAGTTCAAAACTAAAAATTGTCCTGCTTTTTGAAGGCCATCCATTACACCCTCTGTTCAAAGGACTCCGAAGCTCTTTCAGTGAGCGATTGGTAATGCCTCGGTGCTCTAGTGAGCGCATGAGAAGGTCTTTTGTTCCCGCTGCGGTTAGATTTTATAACCTACACTGTTAACCGTTGGATATTATTTTTGTCTTTTATAATTTATTTATTTATTTATTGTCTCCTTATCACGGTCTATTGGTCTACTAGTCCAGAATTATTTGTTTGTTTATTTGTTTTTTAGTTGTGTATTGTGTTCGATTGCTGTATGGTTGGTGGCAAACCAGTTTCCCTATCGGGATTAATAAAGTTTATTCAATTTCAATTCAATTCAATAAACTTAACTGTCATATATGGTCTATTTTGTCCCCACCGGGGATAAAAATAATTCAGCAAAGGCAGGGACATGTAGACCAGAAAGAGGAAATCCCACGCATCCCCCCTGGCAAAGCACACCCTGTATATACCATTTTGCAAAGACACATTACTAATTGATCAATTCCTTTTTGTACCCAACGGCAAGATGGCCTAAAGGTTTTGGTGCATAAAGAGAGGTATTGTGTGTGCAGAGTGGCCTTGTTGGAGAGGCCAAGGATATTGATACCTTTGTCTAATTAATCAGAGTA
The DNA here is from genome assembly GCF_004354835.1 of Perca flavescens. NCBI lineage: Eukaryota > Metazoa > Chordata > Actinopteri > Perciformes > Percidae > Perca > Perca flavescens. The sequence continues at coordinate 5,884,035 of NC_041340.1, read as the reverse complement.
CAATTGGTTGTTAAAATGGGTAGAATTATGTCCATGGTTAATTTGGTTAAGTGTTAGGTTACTGCCGGGGTTCCCTTAGATCTCTGCTTTTTCTGAGCTCGCTTTCTCTCTTTCTCTCCAGATCTGCAGACCTAATTGGGAATGTAATCAGCGAGACAGTGAGCACAGAAACAGCAGATGAACCAAGCAGAGGGCGCGTCACACTTGTTTAATTTTGATGGACTTGAGTTCTTGAGGTGTTGAAATTAACCACTGCATCGATGCGAGGTGATTCGGACGTGGACGATTCTGCATCCATGCGGTGACAGACCATAATCGATTATTGCCTAATGACTTGTTGATTTTCCGGTCGCTGTTGTCTACTGTGTTCAGACTCTGCCACATTAAGGAAGTGTTAAGAGCAGATACAATAAAAACATATCTGACTGCTTTAATTAGTTGATGAAAACCACGTTAGGCAATATATAATAGTATCGAGGTGGTGACGCACCGTGCATTGTTATAATTAATCGATTCGAATCATTGACAGGATAATCATAATCAAATGGTGAGACCAGTGAAGAGTCACACCCCTATTGAGTACACTACTGTGCTCTACACCGTGATCAGCAAGTCATCAGAAGTTGGTTTACGTCTTAGAACAAATTAAAGCTATAGTGAGTAGTTTCTGTCTCCCCCATGAGGAATTCTAAGTAATGACAAAATGTCTCTTCCACATGATACAAGCCTTCCGTGATCGTACACTGCCCTCGCCCCCCACCCCTCCTCCACGCAGTTACTAGTAGCCAAGGAGGACACGGAGGATTAAAAAAACATGACGGACTCTTCAGAAGAGGTCATTATCTTCGCTTTGATTTTCTGTGCGCGGAAGTTGACTGTTTTTCTGAACATACTTAGAACTACAGAGATTAGCTTTGTATCAACTCATTTGGCAATGGCTTGAAAGTAACAGACGTTCATTAATATAAAAAAGTTACACACTAAAGCTGTAAGTCAAAATTAAGTTATCCTGCAATTTGATGATACATATCCAATACGTACTGTTTTTTTATTTTATATATGCCTTTATCAATCTCAATCAGCAACCAATCAGGAACAGCAACAACATAAGCATCTCCCACACAAGTTATGTGCACGGTGGCTCAGTGGTTAGCACTTCTGCCGCTCAGCAAGAAGGTTCAGGGTTCGTCCCAGACCTTTCTGTGTGGAGTTTGCATGTTTCCTCTGGGTGCTCTGGTTTCTTCCCACCATAAAGACATGCATGCAGCTAGGACTACAGTTGAAAATTAGCCAACTGGCTAACACTGGCGCATTTACAGAAATGTTGATTAATGTGCATTGCCCTAATCAAATAAATAAATCTATCTTCCCACGTCAGTTACCTCAGGCTGGAAAATTGTAGCCCATCTGCTATCTGCCTGCTACTGATAATTATTCAGGTCCAGGGTCCACTGGAAATCTATACATGGTTTTACCATTACTGAGACATGAGGACCGGAGGGAAGCAAACATTAGTCATAAATCATATCTCACATGTAGACAGAGTAATATATCACTTTAATTGTCACTTGCAGCTGGCTGCCTTCACGTCCTTGTGCTGTTGAATCGTTTTTGTTGTTGGATATATACGTGTTAGAATGATGTCATCCATCAAAAGCCTGGAATATTTTTAGTTTGACAGGTCCAAACCCTGAACCTCCTAACCCAGTTCGGTGCCAATCTACCAGGTGTATGAGTGTCACAAGCAGGGCTTTAAATTAACTTGTTTTAATCACCAGCAAACATGGCTAGTGCATTTTTAAATTCACCAGCCATTCAGATTTTCCATTAGCCACATTTTTACTGATTTCAACAAATTTTAATAACTTAATAACTTATTTCATCCATACCGCACGCTAGTTGCGTAGCCAACAATTGTATGACACGTCACGCCATGGTGTTCATGGGTAATGGAATAGAACTACAAGCAGCTTTGCCAGATAAAGATTACGTTTCCAAGCCAAACACACACAAAACTGCCCAAATGTCTTTGTGGAAAACCAATCTGGAAACATTTCAGCAGCCGGCATTCAAACACACGCCGTGTTATTTATCACCGGCCAAACTGTCTAGTACATTTTTCAGTTAAAAAGTTAATTTTTACCGGTATTTGGCGGGTTGGCGGGTGTCAATTTAAAGCCCTGGTAACATGTATATCCACTGTAGCTATAAACATAGAGAAGCCCAAAGATGTGATGATGTGAACAGTGAACGATGTCCTGTGGAGCTTATGAACAGCCCACATTTCTGGTTTCCAGCTTTCCAGGGAGACCAAATCAGACTAATAGATGTCTTCCAGCATGAAGCCACAAACCTCTGATGTCCAGAGGTGTCAGCGCACGGTGGAGTTCCTATCAAAAGCACACACTCAATATGTAGTGCGTCACCAGGTAGGAAACACAACTTCTAATGACGTTTATCATGTAAAACGTGGTATTACATTTGTTGAAAACCCATAACATGCACTGCAGCTAATGATGGCAGTCAGTCGGGGGTATTGTGCCATTGGTGTCTAAGATAGTATCCTCTAAAGAGCTTTATTGACACTGCAGTCCTGCAGGCTAAAATCTCAATCGCTGCACAACATTCTTTTTTTTTAATATTGCTTAAAACTATTCCAAATCCATGTTCACACTGTGATTTATGATGCCAATACAAAACAGATTAAAAGATCAATACATTGACCCAAATAAGAATTATGAACAAATTAAGAGGTGAAAAAACAAGAAAAGATGCCACAAATGTTCTTGTACTCATGCTTTTTCCTTTGGTTTACAGTTTTAAGGTCAACTGTTGATATAGCAATTTGTCAAAGGTTATTCTGTATATATATTTTTTTATTTTGTCGAATGTATAAAGCATTTACACACATGACTCGTGCTTGCGTACATGCTGAGCACCTAGATGAACCTCCTTTATTTGCACCCAAAATCATTTTGGAGTCCTGGAGACCCTGGGCCTCCCTAACAGGTATAACTAACAATACATAACTTTTTGGCAAACAAAACAAACATATTCGTTTGTACATAGCCCACACAATGTTTAAAACATGAAATGTAATAACAGTGCTTTATAATTTCAGGACTTTTGTCAAATTTATCAAATGTGAAAGCCATGTACGTGTTTGTAGGAAAGAGAAGGATTGCCACTGTAAAACTTTTTTATATGTTCGGTTTTAATTTGCTCAGTATAAAATAAAAACATGTTTTTTTAAGTATTTGAACATATACAGCCGCATGAGGAAGTAAATCCAATGTCAACAAGGGTTCATTTTTGATAATCTTCTAATCTATTTTTTAACTTCAACCTGGAAGAGGATGAAAAAAAAGCGCCTGTTTTTGGTTTAATATATTTGTTCATTTGCGGTAGAATTCACGATTAAGAACACAGAAAACCCATAGACAATAAAACTAAAAGTCACTGGTGGTCTCATGGTATTACTATTCCTGGGTGAGTTTTTAAGTAGTGCTCACTTCTGAGTGAAAAATATTGAGTGCACAGATGACTTCCATATGGACGGACTCACAATAATAGCTTGCTTTCAATCCACAGTAACAATTCTCTGGAGGTAGTCCAGAAATGTCAGAGAGGGAATGAAAGCGCCGCATGTCATGTCGGGAGAGCGGACATTAATTGGTCAGGGCTTCGGTGTTGTTATAAACACTCTCATTGATTTCTTACAATGAGTTCCAGCTCCGTAATGTCTCAGGATGTCAACACCATTTTGAATGAAAATGGTACATCTGCTGCGTCGATATTACAACAGCTAGCAGACATCGCCCCATATGGTTTTCCACACAATCACTCAAACTAATTGTTGTATGAAGCTCAAACACGAGTCTCAAAGGATCTTCAGTGTGCTGGAGGATCAGGTTCATGTACTACTTAATAAAGTCTTATTTTAAGCATTTTACATATGCTTTGATATTGGCTTTATAACATTTCTGCCAAATCATTTCTTTGGTCAGAACTGTGAACTTTACAATGCATACATCTGCGATTTCAGGCCTACAGTAGCCATGACCGTATACAAAAAGGAAATATAATTCATTCACAATTCAAATCATCAATAACTTAATAACTTCATTGATTACACCCTGTCCCAGTGATGTCTCGGTGTGTGTGTGGAGAACATGTCATTTGCAAGTGTGTCAATTGTCATTGCTGTTGTCCAAAGTCTCAAAGGCACTGTTCCTTCTTAGAAGAAGTCATTGCAAGCTGACGCGAAGGAAAGTTAAATTATATCTGACCTTTTTCAAGTGCACTGGATGAGAAAGTAAGAAATTGGGACCTACTGAAAGTGCTTCTGCAGAATGATAAGGTTACTAAAAAAGTGACTGATTCACACTGAAAAGGCTGCCAGCTACAATGAATGTGACACTATGCGAAACTTTGAACTTTGAAACCTTTTGTCCCACTGCAGTTTTGTTAAAAAAATTAAGCCTTACTGTCAGAGGAATTAGAGGTAGAATACCTTCACTAAACATATGAAAATATTCCTCTTCATACACGCTACCTTAGTGTGTCTCAGACTGGTTTCACATTTTACATAAATCTACATAGAATCACTCAGAATTTCAGACCATGTTTGGTTTCTGAACAATGATGACATTTTTTTCTCCAAACACTTCAACAGTCTCCAGCAATGGAAGTCTGTCTCCGGTCTATATTTACATTAATTACATAATTGTTGTAGATTATCTTTTCTTTCTCACAGTCAGAAGAACTGCTGGAAATGGTAGGACTAGTGCAACGCCAGAAATACACACAACAGGGGAAGAACACTGAATTAACCTGCCACAGAGATACTGTATACTCACTCCATAGATGAGGTCTTATGACTGCTGACTAAACAGTCACAGTGCTTTTGCCACTTTTTGAGCCAGATTAAGAACGCGTCCACACGTTTAGTTCGGCTGACTCTGTGTATTCGGGGGTGAAAAACCAATCGCATCTAGGGCCAGACATGAAGATTTTATTGACATGCTTTTAAATACATATAGTCAAATATTTTTGACTGTATTATTGCATGTTGCTTTTTTGGAGTCATTTTTGTTGCTTTTTCAAAGTTTTTGGTGGGTTTTTTGTGTTTTTTGTCACTTTTTTAAAACATTTGTTGGTTATTGCAACATTTTGTTGCTTATTTGTCACTCATTCTGAAACTTCGGTCGACATAAAGCCCTACAAAAGTCAGCAAAAAGTTCCTTAGCCATTACAGAGTTTAGCAAATCAAGCAAAACAATGATTACATTTTATTTTACTGCAACCTGTTTCACAGCCTGAATATGAAAACTCTCCATTCTGAGTCTCAAGGTTGGTAAATCTGCCAAATTATGTTTTGAGTGTCGCGTAATTGGAGTTTGAAAAGTTTCCCGTCTTTTTGGTATGGCACCTTGCTCATGGCCAACTAAAACTTATTTTTCTTTGGTCACAGTTTCAACTAGAGGGCACAAGTTGGGCACTAAGGGCACTCGGAGATTGATTATTACGAAACCACATGAATGCAGCACAGACGCCCTGTCTCCCAATGTTAACAAAAGTTATTTATCATTTGTGTATCCATCTGGTTATTCGGATTCACTCCAAAATGTAATGGGTTCTTCTTCCTTGGCCCATGCTACATCCTTCCAACACAGTTTCATGAAAATCAGGGTATTAGGTTTTCTGTAATCCTGCTGACAGAGAAGCAAACCAACAAACAGAGGACAAACCAAACCGAAAACATAACAGTGGAGGTGGAGGTAACTGCAGAAATGGAAAACATTGATTTGATTTTAATCAAGAGTCACTGTATTCTGATGCAACTGGCAAATGCTAAAGCAAATGTATTATTTTAGAATTTTATACATCTGTTCACCTACTGTAACGCATCTGTTGAATCTCTACAAGGATTCCTAAAAAGAGGGATGGAGGAATATGGAACAGAAGAAAAGCTCTGCTGTTGAAATTCCTAGTGGGGTCACATGGTTTTGTAACATCCCTATGCTACGACTACTATGATACTCTACAGTCAATTATTCATACATGTCACATACATATGCAGTCGGATACTATACTACATTATACTAGATATAATTGAATGTAATACATGCCCAATTCTTTAACCTTCCAAACATGAACATGGATTCTACTGTATGAACAATAAGCTGCTGTGCTACATTCATCATTATTGAATACTGATATGATTGCCCTATCCAGACTGGGACTGAGTTCATGACATGTTAAATGTCAGACTCTATCTCTGTGAAACATGCGTTCTATATTAAGAAATAGGTCTGGAGGGCAATGAGTCAAGGCTGTGTGTTCGAAAGTGAACGGACTGCGAGGGTTGAGATAAAGTCCTTTATATCACAGCTGAAAACAAATTATTTGTATCACTACGTCATTCCTTAAATTACTGTACACAGGGCTGATGGAAGGATAAATGCTTCCCTCTGTATTCTGTCAGATTACTACTTGAGGCAATGCTCTGATTATGAGAATAAAGTCATGATATTTTAAGTAAAAAACTATGTTGTCATAGGAAAAGTCAGTATAAAGAAGGCTTTATGACAGATGAAACATCTTTCTGCCCCAACCTATGCCATTTTGGCCGGTATATTTTTCTCCACATATTCTTGAAATATTCAGACTTAAAATTACGATTTCGTTCTCATATTCTGCTTTTTTTTTCAAACAATTATGACAGTTTTGCCGAGAATATTTCCAATATGACAATAATTGTCTACACTCTATCTTTGCTACTATATTTTACTTTTAACACAAGAGTATGATGTAAAAAGCAACAAATAGGACTTTTCTGACAGTAAAACCGCAAGAAATAACAAAACAACATGATTTCACTACATAAAAATATTAAAACAGGAACAGCTGTGGATCATCTCTCCACATCACCTAAGGTATTTGCTATCTTTTCTTTCTTTATTATAATTTCTTCTGTAATTTTCAAAGAACAGTTTTATGCCTGATACCAGTGTTGTGGTCAAGACCACCTAAACCGAGACCAAGTCAGTACCGAGACCAGAGTGTATCGAGTCCGAGACAAGACCGAGACTTTGAGGGGTTGAGACCGAGACAAGACCAAACGACTGAAACATACAGTATATACCCAACTAGCTAATATGCATAGCTAATATTCCCTAAATCCCTTTGGGTGAGGGGTGAAGAGATTCATGGAGAGTTTTGGTAAAGAGGCAGATTGATAACTTTTGCTAGCTGGCTTTGCTAGCATCACACTTACCTTTCTTTATGCTTCCTTACTTAGTGCAGATACAAAATGTAAGCGGTCCCAGTTGTGTCGGTTAGCGTTGCGTTGCAGAATGTACACACTGCTGTGTGTTTTCTTTTAGATGTTGTTTTGCAAATACACTCTTTAAAAAATATATAATAAACAAAATGTAATTAATAAAATGTTATTACATCTCCCAGACAGCCAGAGTATCTTCTCCTGTCGCCTACATTTACTTTGGGAGTGAGTGTTAAGGGAGGCGGGGAACAGTCTCCAGTACCACAACACTGCCTGATACACATGGAACCAGACCCGACCACTGAAATGATTTAGAGAACTTACTTGAGTACATGTGTGGAGCCATTGATCTGCGTGGCTGTGCAGGGAGCGCCGGACCCCAGGATGGACGACCTGCGGTACCTCTTCCTCCCGCAGCACAGGATGATGAGGAAGGCACGGCGGAAGGACTTGTTGAGGAAGGCGTAGAGGATGGGGTTCAGCATGGAGTTGATGTAACCCAGCCATAAGCAGGCCGCCCACAGCTTGTCTGGCACTGTGTAGTCTATAAAGGGGTCCACCACGTTTGTGACAAAGAATGGCGCCCAGCAGAGGCAGAAACACCCCATAATGATGCACAGAGTCTTTGCTGCCTTGGTCTCTGTTCGCATGCGGTGGTTGCGTTGATGGTCGGCAGAGTCCGTGCTGGCAGCGGCTCCTCCCGCCCGCTGCAGCATGCTGATCTGCAGCGCGTGTGCTCGCGCTGTGATGTAGATCCTCTGGTAGGCCAGCACCATGAGGACCAGAGGGATGTAGAAGGCCACCACAGAGCAGGTGAGGGCGTACGGCTTGTTCACCATGAAGACGCAGGACGTGGAGTTGCTGCCCTCGCTGTGGCGCCTCTGCTCAATCTGGTAAAAAGAAGTCACATCGGAGAGGACAAGATTCAGAGACATTGCCGTTGCATTGTTTTGTGCACCAACATGTAAAAACAGCAGCAATTAAACTTCCATGTTAGCAGCCTGTAGCATTTGGACCTGTGATTATACCAAACATATTCTACATCCACAACGTTCCACTTTCGGGATTGCTCCGTTGACATTCCGCCAGATGTCCCTCATTTTGGCGGGATATCCGTCACCTTCCGCTTTCTTTGTGTTGGCATGTTATACTCCTATGGATATAACAGGGCTATGGATAACTGCTCCTCAGATCTCTGCAGGGTAAATCCAGACAGCTAGCTAGACTATCTGTCCAATCTGAGTTTTCTGTTGCACGACTAAAACAACTTTTGAACGTACACATGTTCCACCCAAACAAGTTCCTTCCCGAGGCTATTTTGCAGAGGCGGCATTGCTCCGTCCGGAGCTTAGCACCGCCAAAGAAGATTGTGATTGGTTTAAAGAAATGGCAATAAACCAGAGCATGTTTTTCTTCTATCCCGGAATGCTGTGTGGACTAGCCAAACCCTCCTCCGCAGCACTGTGGAGGAAGGGCTGACGATGTGAATCTATTTCATGCTTTGAAAAAATGAAAACAAAATACAGCCATCACGCACAAAGGACTCAACTCACATGAACACACATTTAATTAACTAAAAGGTGGAATATTGAGAACAATACATAGTTTGTTGGAATAAGTCCTCAAGTAACCACATGCGCTGAGCTACTGGACAGCTCTGACTTGCTATGCCACAAAATGCCTTCAGACTTTACAACATCACTCTTAAAATATCCAGAGTATCCACAGTTAGCGGGGTACACAGCTCTTGAGGGAGAGGGAGGCGCTGCACCATTAATCAAAGTGAAGTCCCATCCCAGTTTTTCATCTGCTATCATCTCATAATTGTGGGCAAACTATGGCTCCGGGCTGTGAGATGAATAATACAAAGATCATTCCATATCTCTGCGCTCTCATGTGTAAGTTATTTTTATGAATGGCCTGCCATATTTAAGTGTTCAGTATTTTTAATATGAACTTTGATGTTGGATGCACACGATGATAAATATATAAAGTCAAAGTGTACTGTAAATAGGAGAAAATAGATATTTTTTTATCTGTGCTTGTACAGTTGACAGGGTTCTTTCTCAGTTATCATATTTCCTTTCTCTAAAATATGGATTTATTCCATTTAAGTCTTGCCAAAGGGGACACACTGGAAGCAGTTCTTGTCACTCATTCCACCATTAATCTTTTGAGCATTAAAAAAAAAATTGCCTTCCTTTAAGACACCATGAAATAAAAAATCTGGAAAATCGTTTGGCTGTTGTTCCAAGTCTCTTTGAAGTGGTAATTTCTACCATCTTTACACCTTATTAAAGTCAAGTGATTGCTAATCACTTTAGCAATGGCAAGACACATCAAAACTGTAATAAGGAATGAGTCCTATTCATCCGAGTGCTGATGGCTGGAATGGATGGCATGTTTTATGATTTTAAAATTATAAAAATCAACTTGCCCTGCCTATAATGAGGATGCTTATTTTCGGCATCTTGACCATTTCTTTATACTAATCAGTGTTTGGAATGAGTTTTATTTTTAAGTCATTCAGCTTTTACATGAACATGTAGCCACATGGATTTTGTTTCAGGTCAACCTATTCTCTGCACATACATTTACAAGCTAATTAAAAAGCTTCTGCCAAACAAAAACAAAAAAAATGAAATAGGCTCTCAAATTGGCAGGTTTAGAAATGTTGGCAGCAAACATGGCAATATGGTAATAGGGTTGGATGATAATTTGATAAAATGATCGCAGGATATTTTCACAGTATGTGATATTATGATATTTAAATTCAATTAAGATATTATTTATTATAGATAGGATTTAGATAAGCGGATGGCAATATCTGCTTTTGACTACAATACATAATTTGATGGTTCATTTTCATATCATTAATCTCAATCTGCAAAGTTGATTTACGTTTGAATAAATGTAGTCGAGTAGAGGTATAAAGGTGCAGAAAATAGAAACACTCAAGCCAAGTACAAGTACCTAAAAAGTACTTCAAAATGACAGTCTGCTATAAATCACCACAGTGCCCAATTCTAATTACAAAATTTAAAGTAATATTACAGACATCTTGACTTGAATGATGTGATTTTGTGTAAAACCCCAAACTGTGTCAATCACAGAGATGTGACCAATCACATCTCTGTGTTTCACTAAGCCATACAAACAGTAGGAACCATTACAAATAGTAAGGGGCATGTAAGTGTGTCTCTACTGCGTCAGACTTCTGCTTGTTTTGTTCAGCTTTGGAGCTGCAGTTTGTGCCAAAACTGACGGATTACTCAGAATATTCAACAGCTCTAATTAGACCCAAAGAGAGATGTTGCATCCCTGCTGCACAGCGCTAACGTCACACTGCTGTCGTGCTGTAAACTTTCCTGTGTGTGTGTGTGTGTGTGTGTGTGTGTGTGTGTGTATGTGTGTGTTTCTGATATGTGTGAGTCACTGCCAATGCTGCCAAAAACGAGCCAGCCTCCTGTTGACACTCAGCTCGAGAGTAACTTCTTGATGGCTGTCAGATAAAGGCAGACAGGGCCGAGCGAGGTTAATAGTAGCTGGGGGAGTCTCTCTCTCTCTCTCTCTCTCTCTATCTCTCTCTCTACATTGCTTTGTGTTCATCTCATCTTCAGTGACCTGATTTCCTGAAACATTTCATACACAAATGTGAAATACAAATGTCCTTTAAACTTTGATATGGTCAACCACGTAATGTTTTTGCAATTTCACATCATGTTTATAGCATGTGTGAATACTTTTTCATTCCTCAGCACTTTCAAATGTCTGACTTAGAAATAGTGGCTAACACAGAGGGTCTTCAACATTTTTTAAGCCAAGGACCACTTAACTGAAATAGAGACAGAGCAGGGACCACCTACTAAATATTTTGCATAAAATGAACTTGCATACTTGGCTATAATAACGTGTAGGGCGGCTTAAAGCCTTTATACATACCTTATTTTTTTTATTGCATTGAATACTAAGCTATTAAAGCTATAGTGCGTAGTTTCTGTCTCCCCCATGAGGAATTCTAAGTAATGACAAAAACAACACTGTTGGTGTGTCCACATGATACAAGCCTTCCGTGGTCGCACACAGCCCCCACCCCTCCTCCACACAGTTGCTAGTAGCCAAGGAGGACACGGAGGATTAAAAACATGGGGACTTTTCAGAAGAGGTAATTAGCTTCACTCGAGTTTCTGTACGCGAAAGTTGGCAGATGCCACAATCTTCTGAGCATAGTCCTACTGAGAAATCCAGAGAGAGTTGTGTGGAGCTGATAGTCTTAATTAGCTTTGTAGCAACTCATTTGGCAATGGCTAGAATGTAACGGACGTTCATTATTATCATAAAGTTACACACTAAGGCTTTAAAATGCTAATTTTTGACATGATTTTACAAATCATCTTTTTATGTTAAACATGCATGTGTGGCACAGTGAATTCTTAGGATGAACTGTATCTGTGGATGGCTACCTTAGTGACTACCTTACCTATAAGGCCAATACGCCTATCATCAGTGGGAATATATATTTTTCTAATAATATGTTGGATTCATGTTCAAACATTTTATTATTTGAAAAAACTTAATAATAATTTGGAGGCCCCCCTGCAGTTACTCTGAGGACCCCCTTATATCTGACTTACCAGGACCACGCATGACAGAAGCATCCTTTTTAGTTACTAGTGTACAGCTTGATGTTAGAGGTGAAAGGTCACAGTGATTGCTGTAAGCTTTTTAGCGCAATAATAAGGACCTTTGGACCTCTTTCTCTACATACTAACTCTGTTTTCTGTATGATCTAGCATAAGCTTCATGTACTCAACATGATCTGGAGGAGGTAGCAGCTGCTTGTATTTCATCTCAATCGCTCCTAACCTTTATGGCTCATGAGCCTTTGACACAAATCAATATTGTTGACCCCTTCTCACAAGTTATGGGTTTACTGTGGATATATGTAATGAGTAATTTTCCTAGTGTTGTTTCATTTGAAGGATTTTTAGAGGCCTGGTGGCATATATTATCCAGTGGATAATAAAAAATTTTGTGTAACATAATTTAATATATTTCTTTTCACCGTTCCTACTGGATTAAGTTGCATTAGAGAGACTGTATCCACTGAGGAAGCCCATGAGACGTGGATGAAAGCTTCAGAAACACCAATAAGTGGACCGTGTGTGAATTTGCCATTTCCAATAGTGTACATTCAACATCAATCTTTTTCTTTCTTATGTCCAGACAGCAACTTGCTTCCCTCAGATTGATTCTGACCCCAGGTTGGGGAAGCTGGGTCTACACCTTTGAATTTTATCCTTTCTTCTCATCCCTCTTTCTGTATTCCCGCTCGCATTAAACAAAACTCACTGCACAAACAAGACTCTCATAACACTGACTCAACTGTTAAATACTTTACATTTTCAGATCAAAATAAAAAAAAAAACAGCTTGACCCCATGTCTGTGGTGTCAGTGGCCTTATACTTTTGTTTCTGCGTTAGACATGTTGATGTTGTTTCCATAGCAACACATGAAGCATTTCCTGCTTCTTCTAAACAATACAAACTCCTCAGGAGTAAAAAATCTTTTCAGCAAATGTGGACACATTTTTTTTTAATGTTTATGTAAAACTTGATTTGTTCTATTTCTTTTGACTGTTTTTGTCATTTTCGCGCTCCATTTTTTTTCCTCCCTTACAGGTCATCTCCATTAACAGCAGTAAATTATAAATCATAAACTTGCATTTCCCATGGAGATGTAAAATATTTTTGGCTCCATCCCCATATGGAACCAACACAGGCTACTCAGTGAATCCTTTCCTCTGGTGTACACACACACACACACACACACACACACACACACACACACACACACACACACACACACACACACACTACAGTACTCACCAGGTGGTCGATGCCGATGCTGTTCCAACCCTGCATGATGGGCAGGAAGGAGATGAAGGTGGGAATAACCCAGCAGCCGCCGATCATCAGAGCCACTCGCATAGGCGTCATTTTGTTCTGGTAGACCAGAGGCTGGCAGCAGATAGCATAGTACCTGCAGACAAACGATAGAAAAGGGATACCCAATCAACACAGCCATGCTCTGAGGGGTGGCAACACATAACAAGATATAGGTAGACAGAAGAAAAGTTGTCAAATATATCTTGATTTAAGAATAGACCCTCAGCTGTCAAATACAAAGCACTGCAGAAAATGTGGATAAAAGAAAAGTTAAAGATAAAAGTTTACTTGTTAAAAGAAGCCACACGCCCTGATACCTAAATGACAGAATAGGCCCGTTAAGTCGGTTTTATTTAATGTTGTGAAATGGCTGCACAGTGGCAGTTTGAAACACGTGACCACAGTGATTACCTGACTTTTACATATGACTGTACTATGTAACACTGTGGAACAGAACTATTTAAGTTTTGGCAACACAACTAAGAAAAGAAGATGGATTGGCTAAACATCATGGACAGAAGTTGGTTTACTTAAAAAATGTTGGTTTCTGGGGCACCCCGGCTCAGTCCTTACTGCAGCGGCCCGGTACGAGTCCAACCGCGGCCATTCGCTGCAATTCATTCCTACTCTCACTCCCCTTTCCTGTCATAAGCTGTCCGTTCAAATAAAGGCCAATAATGGCCACAAAAATAATCTTTGAAATAAAAAAGTTGGTTTCACATGGGACTCAAACACACACTGGTCTCCTGGGTTAAAGTCCTGTGTTTGTTTGACCCATTCACCACCCAAACCTTCCTCCTTATGAGGAGGAAGTTAGGAGGCTCTTATAACTACATCATCTTACTTCCTCGTTTGCTCCTGTTGTAGTTACTACGGCCACTAGGGTCGCCGCCTAAGAATATGGGTTGTTAAGCTCATGCCCGTATTAAGTCAATGTGGTGCCTCTGGGCACTATACCTCAAAGCCCCCCCCCCCCTTTACCCGTGGTGTCCTCCTGGCAAAAATATCAGACATAATCAAGAAGATTTCTCAAATATAATTTACTAACTTTTCCAACTACATACATGTAGGCATATGAGCAGTGAGCACTATATTTAAATGTCGCACTTCAAAATCAATACTATATATTGCAGCATTGTCAAATTTGTATTTTTCTGACTTTATTTCACGGGCCCTGAAAGCAACTCCTCTGATTGTTCAAAAACTTTCAAAAGCATCATGGGAAAGCTAAAACTGCTTTAGCATCACAGCTAACGACAATAAAAGGACCTAAAATGAATAAGATATGGACAAAAGACTATCAATATTAGATCAAAGAATATGGATTTATTGCACAAAGTCCTCTGAAGCTCTGTAGCCTCTGTTCCACAATACCATGGAAGAGTGACTGTACATGTACGTGCAAGCAAGTCTGTTACCAACACTATTTTGGCCACGTTTAAAATTACCTTTGTACGTGTGGCCTCAGTCCCTCTATTTCTGTCCCTTGTTTCCTTTTTTAATGAGCTCTTTTGGCAAGACAGAAGGTGCTTGCTGCCAATTAAGCATTTGCAAAAATGCTAAGCACCAATAATTAAGCACTAAAACATTTTCAACAATCAAATGTCTCACTCGCTTTCGCCTCATGTCTGTCTTCCTTTCGATCCCTCTCTCATTGACTCTCTGCCTCATTTTGTTATCATCATATCTGTATCACTTCTATAAGCTCTCTCCCTGTTCCATCATCTTCATTTCTACTGTTCTTTTTCTCCTTTCCTCAAACTCTCCTTTAACTTCCACCTTTCAACCTGTTATCCTTTTTATAATCAGCAATTCTCCCCATGTCCCCATTTCTAAAGCTTATCTGATATCTGAAAATTAAGTAAAGCATAACAAGAGGACAATAACTGTCCTGGCATTATCACAGTCCACCTAAAGGCATCAGATTAATTTCCTCTTCTTAGGACTATTAGTCAGTAAATTGTCAGATTGCCTTGGCTGCTGCATTGCTGCTGCCGACGGGACATGCAGTGTCTCAGCTACTGCGGCCCATCAATTGTCCTCCATGACATTTATTAGTCCTGCGAGGGATTGTGGACAACGTCTGTGTTTCAGAGGTTATACAAGCTGTAGTTCAAATTAAAGAAAAGAAAGTGCAACAAAGCTGACCACAGAAATTGATAAATTACAAAAAACTTTGGACCTGCACTTTTAAAAGCCTGCAAGTGAGTGTTTTGCTGCATTCATGGGGTGTTGGAATAATCCAAAACGTGAGTTCCCGACTGGGAAAACCGCTCAAATTGGAACAACTCGGAATGTTGGCGAAGATTTTGCTACACGACTTGCCAAGTTGATGTCATATTAGCAGCATGGTGGCCCAGTGGTTAGCACTGTGGCCTCACAGCAAGAAGGTTCTGTGTTCGAATCCATGTCATTCTGGGCCCTTTCTGTGTGGAATTTGCATGTTCTCCCCATGTTTGCGTGGGTTTTTTCCAGGTGCTCCGGTTGCCCCCACCATCAAAAACATATACTAGGTTCTCCAGTCAGTGTCCTTGATCAAGGCACTGGCTCAGATCTGGAGTTGGTCCCTGGGCGCCGTCATTGGCTGCCCACTGCTCCCTTGAGGGAGTCGCTACATTTACGTGTATGTGACAAATAAAGTACCTTTACCTTTATTATTATTATGCAGAAACATGGCTGACGAAGTTGAGTTGATGGTAAGAAATATTATAAATTAACAAAGTGCATATCAACTTTTTGCTCACATCTAATTAGTAGGTTGTAAGCATTAGTTGCTGTTGCATGTACAGTGACCGAGATTAGTTAGAAAAGTTGTTTATTAGCATTTCACCAGACAACCAGTCAGGTACAGCAATGTTTTAGTGGTATAACAAATGTACTGGTGGGTGCAGCAACAAATCCGGGACAAAGTCACTAACATAAAGCTTCAAACTTGAAATAAATTATTGTTTAAACACTCCAAGCAATTAAATGCAAGACTAAAATAAAACGACTTTAAGTTTATGAACACACCAAAGTTGGAAGAACAATTCCCAACTCTGGAAATGGCACCATCCGCGGAGCACATCAATGCACCATTACATAATCAAACATTTTCAAGTATTTCTTTAAAGAACATTTAAATTCCACAATCGCTTTCTTTCAGTCCATCCAACCCAGATCTGTCTCCTATATTGTCCACCCCCCCCATTTTGTTTTTCACACTCTCTTCATTTTTGCCCTGCCTGCTATATTTCTCACTTTGATGCCAAAAAACCAAGCAGCTTGGACTTGTACAACAGGATTATCTTGAAACAAGAGAATCTGAATGAGCACTTTTTAAGTGTGTGTGTGTGTGTGTGTGTGTGTGTGTGTGTGTGTGTGTGTGTGTGTGTGTGTGTGTTTGTCTGAGCCTGATATCAAACATTGCAGCAGGAAACAGCATGCAGCGATATGGCTGAGACGACGCTAGCTCTAAACAGCATGAATGGAATCGCACGGGTCATAGAGAAATAATGAGCACAGGGAGAGGGGGAAGGAGCGAGAGAGATGGAGCGTGAAAAGAGAGGAAGAAGAGGGCAAGAATAGGAAAAGAGGAAGAGAGAGATGGCACTGTAGGAATGTTTAAGACAATATAGAAAAAAAGGAAGGAAAAAAAGCAAAAATAGATGAAAGAAGTAGAGAAGAAGGGCAGGAAACAGAGGAGGGAACGGGAGAATAATAATAGGGTTTGGGTGTCCCAAAAGAGAAAGAGAGAAAGAGAAAGAGAGACAGATATGAAAAGCTGATGGCAAATGCTGCATTGCTCACTGTAAAAAATCCTCTACATCTGCAATTTTACCTGCCCTGGTCAATGACTGTTTGTTTGCGCGCGCGTGCGTGTGTGTGTGTGTGTGTGTGTGTGTGTGTGGGCGTGCATACTGATCGCTCAGACCTGTTCCAGGGTGATAGGAAACAGATGCAGTCAACCAAGCGAGCCACTCAGACCTCCATACCCTGGTGTGTCTGTGTTTGTGCTTCTGTGGGCCGTTGCACTTGTTACAGATGTTTGTGTGCGCATCCATGTCATGCTTCAGTGTGTTTATGATTTTTTTGTTTGCGTGCAAGTGCAATAATGCAATTATTTAATTACATTTTTAAGTCAACATTTAAGTTTTCATGCTGTTTGAAATCATTATGTAAAGCACTGCGAATTGATAGTATGTATGAATTGTGCTATACATATAAGCTTGCCTTGCTTTGCCATTTCCTATTGAACTATTAGTGTTTTTTGTTCATTTCGACAAGGAAGCCAGTACTTGATCATTTTAAACAAACCACATCAGGTAATTTCTCTCCTTTTAACTTGTGCTCTTTAAAAAACACTTAAAGAGCTGGAAAACCCACACAGGTGTTTTTAATGACTTTGGTTGATTAGACTTAGACTTATCTTGCACCCGGCACGGCGCAGCGCAGCACAACGCAGTGCAAAGCCCGACGCAAAGCCCGACCCAAGTGTCTTTGCTAGTTTAAGACCGACGCAGTTGTCAGTTTCCCGTCCAGTGTCCGCGTCGTTTAAAAAGCAAATGCACCTGCGCCCATCTTTGCGCCCGTGGGCGTGCTGGTCTTACAGGGAGGTGTGTTCAGGTGAATTCTTGGCGTATTGCTATCTTGAGGCGGCGGGAAGTGATCGCGCCATTGACCAACAAAAACCTGGTCTAAAGTCAATAACGCAGCATTTCATTGTTATTTTAACAGCAAATTAGTAAAATGCGCCTAGGCTCGTGCACAGCGCGCGCACACTATGCTTTTTACACACACACAGGGAGGCGCAGCAGCATACAAACATGCAAAAGATGACAAATAAAAATATTACGGTGCAAATCCGCCATCATAATAGCAATGCACCAAGGTCCTGGCTTTTAAAGGGAATGGGAGATGACACTCTGATTGGTTTATTGCATGTTACGCCCAAAACACAGCTATGAATTAATGAAGACACTAAGTACAACCCTTAATAACAACTGATCAACAAATCCGACAAACTAAGAGGAGATCGAAGGAGCTGTCAGTCAATTACAGTCTGTACACTCCAACGCAGCCTTGAGAAGTGTCATGGTGCTGTCTGTTTTCCCTCTCCCCTCTCCCTTGTTTTTTGTCTGTCATGTGCTGAGTGTGTGTGGCGCTCCTGGCTCTCTCCCTCCTCGTCAAGACACCTGTGGCTTCCTGTTCACCTGATTCACATCCAGCAATCACCTCTCCTGTTTTAAAACCCCAGCCTTCCAACCAGTCTCTGCCAGATCGTCCGTTCACCCAAGTGGTAACACTCGCGACGGCCAGCCTCAGTGTTGTCAAAGACTGCTTTTCTTTTGTATACCTGTTGCAAGCCTTGTTTTGACTTTTTGTGTTTTTGTGTCCAGATTCCCACTACAGCCCTGGAAGCCCAGTCTGCCTGTCTGAGCCTTGTTCTTCTCTCAAACCTGCTTCTCACCTGTCTGCCCGCTCTCAGCCCCAGGGGATATCCAGCACCTGCATCACTCATTTTTTCTGTTCAATAAACCTCAATACCTGTTCTGACCTTTTTCCGTGTCTGCGCTTGAATCCAGACAGCCCAGCCTAACAAGAGGTCTAATCAGGCGCCGTAAGTGAAAACACCAGTGTAAGTGGAAGCTTTAAATGGTACATAAGTCACTCCAAATGACACACTTACAGAGATGTGTCCATTCTCCTCTGCCTCTTTTGCTTTACTTGCTTTTAAGGCAGATTCACTATATGGTTCAGTGTCATCACTCTCATCAACCCAAATATACAGCAGCAGCAGTCTGCTATTTTCAGCTAACAAGCTCTAATAAACCCACAAAGTGTTTGTTTTTGTTTTTTTAGAAACTAGCTGGTAAAGAAAGTGGAAGATCTAGCAGCTAAAGAGCCTGAGATGTTTCTCAAGAGTTGGTGGACAACAAACCAGAGCTAAAAGGAGAGTGAATATTGGACTTTACTCCAATTGAATGCTAATGTTACTCTGTAATGCATGTTTGCTAACATGTACATAAAAAGCTTTATGAAGCAATATGTTAGAGCTGTTTGTCTGTTGCTTGCTTTTTGAGTTCTATGTACCAAAGTGCTAAAAAAGACAGTTCATTTCGCTGTAATACTCTTATCCAAATACTTGATTATTCATAAGAATGCTAGTTAGATAATTTGATTTTATATTAATCATCTAACTCCCAAAGTTATCGTGTCCACTGCAGCTGATTTTACATATTTTTTTAACCTTTGCTCATCCTCAGAGGGTTGAGTGAAGACACTGCAGCAGTATTAAAGCTAATCCAGTTTGAGCCTATTGTCAGTCACTGTTGATATTTTGCTGCCTCCCCTGCCATGGTCCTACCTCATTACCTTCTTGCGGTGCGTGGCATTTCACAGCCATCAGTAATTTGGAGGGAGGCTGTGTGTACTGTGTGTGGTCTGCATGTGCTGTGGCATTAGAAAAGGTCAAGAGACCCATTCTATTTGAATTGCCAAAACAGACGCGTTGAAAGGTTGCAAAGGGATTCTTTAAGTGTGGATGTGGAGGCCTGAGTCACGCAACCCTCCGCCCCCCCATGTCTCCAGCACAAGTATGAATTCTTGCATTGTCTGGATATAAATGTCCATACACAAAAAACACACACATGCACAAAAAACACACACATGCATAAAAGCACAGTATGCACTCACACCCCCAGATGCTCAAATACAAACAAAGAAGCAACATGGATGCATAAAGGCACGTGCACACGCACACACACACACACACACACACACACACACACACAAACACACACACATTAACCTGGAGAAGATTAGAAGCAGACGTAGCACGGTTGAATGGCAGCGTGTCCTGACCATGAGCACTTTAAATGGTCCCGGTTTCCTTTTGATCTACAAAACATTTCTCTCTGTTTATTTCTGACATTTTTATTCAGACATTATTTATGTGGAAGCTGGTTTCTGAGAACAGCCAAACCCAAAGTATGTTGTTGTATTCAACGTTCACACGCTGCTGCGGAACATTTGATTTTGTCTTCACCTAAACCACAAGAGAAGGTTGAAATCCTCCTTACTGCCTGTTTAAGTTTAGACATCCTCCATTACTTTAAAACACAAAGCAGCTTTGTACAAATAGCAACTGAGTTGGGTAGTACTACTAAAAGGCATTATGTACTGGCTTTTTGCAGTAAATACTGTACACAACAAATTTACTTACATCATTTGTACCAATGAGAACTGATACTAGGTGTATGCTGACACACCAGCCTGTTTCCTTTCATTCAAAAAGCTACGGAGAGTTAAGCACTGTAATTCGTAAGCATGAAGTGTGTGAGACTTGTTGATTATTCAGAAACAAATAAGTCAAATCATTAAAATGCCAACAGGTCTTACTGCAGGTGACAAAAATCCGCACTCAAGTCGGACAGTTTTCCAGCCATTTCCAACAGCCTTCAGGTTGAACACTGTGGTCCGCTTCCGATTTAATAAAATCTTATCAGACCCAAAAATCAGCTTGTACACAGATTTTATTATGAAGGAGTAGCTGTCAAAATGCTCTACATGCAATCTGCTGCTGATTTTAATTAACAACAGACTGTAGATTATCTGTAATCTGAACAGATTTAGTCTGTCTGACTTCTAAACGTCACTATCAGCCTCACAACATGTGCTCTGTACAGAATAAGCGTTTCAATCAGACAAATCGCAGTTAAAATCCCTCCAATTCAAAATCAATAAAAAGTTTATATAAAACGTCATCATGTTGAGTCGATTCTGAACCAATCAGCTGTTAGATCAGCTGAGAGGCCGGCGTTTCCCAGCATGCCCTGGGTCCGCCTGGGTCTTGCAGTCGGTGGAAAGCAACTGCGGCGCCTGACTCTAAAAACTGTGGCCGCCTTGATCTTGCGAGGTTACCGTTGCCCACGTGTGCATGACGTCAGAGCAGAATGAAAGATGCTATGTATAAATAGTTGAGTTAGAAGAAGTTAGTTTAGTCACTTTTTCTCCGGTGATACAGGGGTGCTATGATTCAGGTGTATAAGCTTGTATGTACAAGGAATATACTGTATGATGTAACAGTTATCTTATTAGCCTATCTTTCAGTTTTGGAGCAATAGGTATGAGACACAAGGGAATTCTTTAAAACTTTACCCTAGAACATGCATGTCTGAAAAGAGAAAGAATTTTAAAAAAATTGAAAAAGTTGTGCGTTCCCTATATATAGGGATATATAGGGATATATATATATATATATATATATATATATATATAAAACAACTTTTTGGCCAACCAACGGTTGGCCGTAGCCTAGAGCATCAGGTGTGTGAAAACATGGCCACAATAACAAAAGATTTTCTGCCGTTTTCTTATGCGAGCATCCAAACAGCACATCGCCAGGTGTTTGTTTGTGTTATCTGCAGGACAACTAACGGGAAAGGACACGGATAATGTGTTGTTGTTTTATACATAAGCCTATTTATGAATAATTTTAAACATGTTATGTCTGTGCATGTTTCTTGGCAGAGGCATTTGTCCACAATTAACAGTTTATTGTCATTGAAATATGTTCAGTGAACCATAGTCGCCTCCATCAAACGTCAGTTGTCAACAACGCGTCACCAACTGGGGAACTCGGGTATCAAAATCCAGCCCGAGTTTCCCACCTCTGATTCCCACAGGACGTTACGTGAATGGTGACGTTTTCACTCGAAAAAACTTTTTCCGATGTCCATGAACGCACGGTCAGACCAATGAACAGAAAGACAGGGGATTGGACAAGACAGTAACGAGCAACAGATGAGAGCAGAAACGAAGGGAAACTAATGAGACAATAGGGAACAGGTGAGAACAGAACTGGAGGGAACCTAACAAGAGAGGAAGTACAGACCATATAAGGGGATGGGCGGAGACAAAGACAGATGACAGACGGGTAACCACAGAACACAAGCACAAATAACAACAAAAGACACAAAAAGGCTCAGCTGGATCCTGACAAAGATAAGTTTCTAAATTCACTGTGTTTCTAAATTCATGGCTTGATTGCCACACGTCAGTTGGTTTTGACAATTTGATTGCCGTCACCAAGTTTGAAACATTGCACACATGCTAATGCAGCCATGGCAAAATTGCATGGTTGAAATCACCTCACATTAAAATTGATGTACAGTAGCAGTAGATATCGATAATCATATGGTACGTTCATTTTTGGAATGCAGGATTAATACTGCTGTGACATTACTGATCGACGTGTTAAAAAAGTTAGAGACGAGTCTGCAAAGAGGACAAAGAAAGGACAGAGAAAGAGGAGAAGAGCGTCAACAGCAAATAAAATTGCATTATCATAACACAGCGGTTATGTGAAGGACTCAATGATGCGGTCATAAGCTCAAGGCGGAAAAGCTGCCGTATAGAGACCGAAAGAGAAATGGAGCGTGGGTGGGCTGGGTGACTGTAAAGACACAACAGGAGGAAGACAGTGAAGCACAGTCATTCAATATGGCTTCTTTCTTTAATACGGTGCCTGCATTCATTCTGCATTTCATTGTCTCCTTTATGCCGCTTCTCTGCATGAGACTGAGCCCCCTCTCATATCATTTGTTACCAAAAATGTCCAAACATGCCAACATTGATTACATTTTTAAAAAAGAAAGGGAGCAGATGCTGATGACTGACAGGATGGGGCTTACGGTTTAGACAGTGTTAGAACGTGTTTCCCCCAGTTTCCTAAAGCTAAAGCTGTAGTTGTTAATTCTTAACACTGAGAGCCAGAGTGACGCGTGTCTTCTGTCCTAACATGTAGCCTAATTAGCGGCATTTGATTGCACTTTCGAACCTGGCTCCACCACAACCAGGTGGATCAAATCAGTCTCATCAGCTAGCTAAAGACCAAAGTCAAAAAAGAACTAGGTGATACAAGCCACTCGGTGTAGTCCAAGCTATTTATTGAAATTTAATTTATTGAAAAAAATTCTGGTACAGGATTTAAAATCCTCTGTTATGCCAAAACGCCAATATAACAGAAGAAGAAGAACACGCATCCCGATCATGTGAACGCTGCCAGTCGGAAAAACAACGTAACCAGGGGGGCGGTGCCTGTTATTCCGAGGTGGCATGAATGCAGCATGAGTATTTCTACACCCCTGTGATCCTTTGTCTCTTGTCGGTTCATCTCTCTCTGTTTGTCCTGTGAGAGTCTTGTTCATTTGTAGTTGTGAGTTTGTAGTTGTTTAGTCAAAATAAAGTGTGTTTGTTCTGTACTTCAACCTGGAAGAGTCTTGCATTTGGGTCCACCTGCTGAAATTGTGACAATCTTAAAGTTAGTAGATCTTTGGATTTGAAATTTGCATTTTTCTTTTAAGAAAATTCCAATAAGAGTATGCCATTTGTTTAAAAAAAATAAAAACTATAGAAAAACTATATTTAAAGGTTCCATATTATGCAGGACTTCAACGCGCACTGGGCAATGATGGAGACACATGGAGAGGCGTGATTGGGAGGAACGGCCTCCCTGATCTAAACCAGAGTGGTTGTTTGTTGTTGGACTTCTGTACTAGTCATGGATTGTCTATAACAAACACCATGTTCGAACATAGGGATGCTCATAAGTGTACGTGGTACCAGAGCACCCTAGGCCAAAGGTCAATGATCGATTTTATAATCGTTTCATCTGATCTGAGGCCGTATGTTTTGGACACTCGGGTGAAGAGAGGGGCGGAGCTGTCAACTGATCACCATCTGGTGGTGAGTTGGGTCAGGGGGTGGGGGAAGACACTGGACGGACCTGGTAAGCCCAAACGGGTAGTGCGGGTAAATTGGGAACGTCTGGAGGAAGGCCCCTGTCCGACAGACTTTCAACTCACACCTCCGGCGGAGTTTTTCGTGCATCCCTGTGGAGGCTGGGGGCATTGAACCCAAGTGGACAATGTTCAAAGTTTCCCTTGCTGAAGCTGCGGCGAGGAGCTGTGGTCTTAGGGTCTTAGGTGCCTCAAGGGGCGGTAACCCACGAACACCGTGGTGGACACTGGTGGTCAGGGAAGCTGTCCGACTGAAGGAGTCTTTCAGGGATATGTTATCCCAGAGGACTCCGGAGGCGGTTGCAGGGTACTGAAGGGCCCGAAGGGCTGCAGCCTCTGCCGTGAAAGAGGCAAAGCAGCGGGTGTGGGAGAAGTTTGGAGAAGACATGGAGAAGGACTTTCGGTCGGCACCAAGGTGCTTCTGGAAAACTGTTCGCCACCTCAGGAGGGGGAAGCGGGGAACCATCCAAGCTGTGTACAGTAAGGATGGGACACTGTTGACCTCAACTGAGGATGTAATAGGGCGGTGGAAGGAGCACTTTGAGGAACTCCTGAATCTGACTAATACGCCCTCTATGTTAGAGGCAGAGCTGGAGGATGATGGGGGATTGTCGTCGATTTCCCAGGCGGAGGTCACTGATGTAGTCAAACAACTCCACAGTGGCAAAGCCCCTGGGATTGATGAGATCCGTCCAGAAATGCTCAAGGCTCTGGGTGTGGAGGGGTTGTCCTTGTTGACACGCCTATTCAACATTGCGTGGAAGTCTGGGACAGTGCCAAAGGAGTGGCAGACCGGGGTGGTGGTCCCCCTTTTTCAAAAAAGGGGGACCAGAGGGTGTGTGCCAATTACAGGGGTATCACACTTCTCAGCCTCCCTGGTAAAGTCTACTCCAAGGTGCTGGAAAGGAGGGTTCGGCCAAGAGTCGAACCTCGGGTTGAAGAGGAACAATGCGGATTCCGTCCTGTGTCCTGTGTTTTGTGGATATGGAAAAGGCGTATGACCGGGTCCCCCGGGAGATACTGTGGGAGGTGCTGCGGGAGTATGGTGTGAGGGGGTCTCTTCTCAGGGCCATCCAATCTCTGTACGACCAAAGTGAGAGCTGTGTCCGGGTTCTCGGCAGTAAGTCGGACTCGTTTCAGGTGAGGGTTGGCCTCCGCCAGCGCTGCGCTTTGTCACCAATCCTGTTTGTAACATTTATGGACAGGATATCGAGGCGTAGTCGGGGTGGGGAGGGGTTGCGGTTTGGTGGGCTGGGGATCTCATCGCTGCTCTTTGCAGATGATGTGGTCCTGATGGCATCATCGGCCTGCGACCTTCAGTCCTCACTGGATCGGTTCGCAGCCGAGAGTGAAGCGGTTGGGATGAGGATCAGCACCTCTAA